>NC_142250.1:35639291-35790291 GCF_052056855.1 Sturnus vulgaris
AAAATCATGAATTATTTTCCCAGCTAACCTTTGCTCCTCTAAGCAGTCCATTGATTCTTTCTATAAAACCCAGGAAAATTAGTCCTTTCATGGCCTGCTTGGAAAATAAGTCATTAAATAAAAAAAAAAAAAGGAAAAACTAAACACAAAGTTTTACTTGTTTTCTCCCTTCTCCCAAATTCCCAAACCCAAGACCTCAGGCATTTAAACACAAGCAACCCTTGGAAAGCAACGAATTCCATGGGTCTTCTTGAGATGGAATTTTGGCTTTTTTTTTTTTTCACAGTGCAAAATTACTACTTGTGTAAAAAAATTCTTCAAACATGAGAAGTCAGCAGAGGTCTTTGATGAGCCTGAGGGGAGGCAGCAGCAAGATGACTGCATGCATTTCTGAATTTAATTTTTTATTCTTTTGGCTTCTAATAGAAAAAAAGATCCTGTATCCAGCTTGGTGGGTGTGTAAAGATGAAGATCTGCAGCATCACCAGTGACCCACACCAGGCAGCTCCAGGATGAGAAATGGAAGGTTGAGATTCCCTGATCCCCATTAACTGAACAGCATCAAAAACATGGCTTTCAATATTTGGGGTTTATAACTCTCAGATCCACCTCCTGTCATCACTTGCTGGTGCACAGTTACTCCTTTCCTAAATCTGATCCTGCTGATGAAATAATCAGCGACAGGGAACAGCCCTCCCACCCCTCCCCCATGAAATCCCATAAACTGCCTGGAATATGTCATGTGTTCAACATCTCAATGTGGACACGGCAGGGAAAGCTCAAATTTGGAGGTGACTTGGTGCTCTCCTCCACCAACGTGGCCAATGTCACTGCCCCACCAGCTGAACAAACTGATGACACAGAGAAAGGCAAAAAATAGAAAAGGAGCGGGGGGGGACAAGGAAAGCAAAACTAAAAATGTTCCTTGTGGGACATACCCCCTAAGCAGTTGGATCATCTTAATCTTCAAGCTTCTGTAATACAACTGTTGGAAGGCTCCAAGTCTGAGCACAATAAAGTGCTTTATTCAGGGAACCATATGACTCCATCAGTCATTCAAGCACATGTTTGGCACAGATTGAAAGTGAAAAGCATAGCTAAGGCAAATATTTCAAAACTGAACTTGTCTTCCTAACACACATGGTTTATATATTGGTGTAATATCTATATAACTTTTCAGTTCTCATCTAGAGTAATGTCATGGCTGAAGTACAAAATGATGTCTCTGCACCAGGCATTTCTCAGCAGATAACACATGCCAAAAAGCCATTTACTAGAAAATTAAAAGGGAGCTATCACACTTGGGGGAAAAAATAAAAAAAAAGGCAAACCAACCACAAAACCTGTAAAAATAACTTTGTTCCTTCTAATTCCTGAAAATCTATTTCTCCAGTGAGGATGCTGCACCATCCCTCACTGGAGAGCTGTGCTGCAACAAACCCAGGCCAGGCAGCTCCTTCCTCCTCGAGTGCCTGAGATGTGTCCTCTGTTTGCAGATGAAATATTGCTCATCACAGAGCAACTCCTGCTGATGCAAATGAGATTAAAGCAATCTGGGCAGAGCACAGTGTGATTAAAGCACAAGTAATGGCAGAAGGATTCGGGCCCTCATTATACAAAATACATATTGAAATGCAGTCAAGGATAGAAGCCAGTGTATCTCAATATCCTCCCTGTTCTCCAGAACAAAATGTGACAAGTGGAGTTGGGAGAACAACATTTGCCATTGACTGCAGGAGGGGGCAGGGAGCCTGCAGAACGTTTCAAATAGCCCAAACCCAGCTTTATGATGTGTATGGAATACATACAGGGATATATTTGGGAAACAGCTGTCCAGCCTCATTTGGGATGCTCTTATGTTTGACTGGGGAATTACTATTCAGGACCAGTCCAAAGACAGAGTTGTCTTTTTTTTTTTTTTTCCTAGAAGAGAACATTTCAAAATATGGAGAAATAAAGCAGTGAAGCTCTGAAGGAAAGGTCATTTCAGCACAGTGGCTCATGGGGGTGGATTGAGAGGTTCCCCCATGGAAGAGCTCAGGGCTTGCAGGTCACAGAAGAGGGCAAGTCAGAAATGCAAGATTCCAACCCAAAGGAGCTTTGGAAAATCCATGACACAACATCTTAGGAGAACATGTGTCCTCCTGCTGCAAATCCTGTTTTCAGCTGCTTCTTTTCCAAGCCCTGATCCACACCATATCAACTGGCCCAGCCATTCCCTCTGGTGAAAACAGGCAGGACAGGGTTAATAATGGATGAAAATCCTCAAGGGCTGCACAGTGCTTTTCCCACAGCTATTTCCAGGATGCCAGAGTGAAGGATGTCCCATCTCAGCTCAGCATAGGTGCTACTGGCACACATCTGCTTGTTCCTAAATTGCTGCTTCTTCCCCAAAGAGTCCCTCATATCCTTGTTTTTGATGATGAACTCAGCCTTGCACCTACCAAAAACACTTAGTGAGGCAGAGGAATAATAACCTGTGCTTTACAAGCACAAGGAATCCACACAGCTCCAAGGGCAGAGAAAAAGGTACTAAATATATCTTCACTTTCCAGCAATGAGTCCACATAATTATGTGAAAATCCAGGTCCAGTGCTCCTCTCCAACTCCTCCCCTCCAAAACCTCATGAAAGGCGACTTTCACTGAGTGAAGTTCAAATTACTCTCCAAAATACAATTTCCTCTTGGTCTTTCAGAAGGTACAGTGTAACGATTTACTAACCTGCCTCGGTGAGCACAAGGAACCCCCGAGCACAGCTGAGCTGAGGGATGTTCCTGCCTGTGTACAAGCAGCAGAGAAAAGCCCCAAAGAGTGGGAGTGGGAGCTGTGCTGGTCACAGGAGCACCAATCATCCCTTCAGAGCTCTCTGGGAAACACAGCTGAGGGGAATTGCAGAATTCATTCAGGTGAGCAGGCATGGCATGTGATTTGTAGCTCTTCCCCAAGCCTAAAAAAGGAGCTGCTGGGCTGGAGGAGTTGATATCCATCAGGAGTTTCTGTTTGTGTGGGGAATACCTGATCCTCACATCACACAACAGCAGCAGAGGAAAATGAACTGCACCTGCTCCAGCACAAGCTGTCACTGAATCTCTTCTGGTTTTTAAAACATGAATGAAAAGACACCTTGGAGTTACTTAATGTTCTTGAAGCCACCTCTCCTGCTCAGGTTTACCAGTGTGACCTCACAGAAAGTGTCACCATAAGCTCTGGGTCCCTCCATAACACCTGACTTCCACACATTCCTCCAGATGAGCTCCAGGAGCAAAGAACATTTATTTTTACAGTTTCTTCAGGGCAGGGTGTCTCCCCAGGTCGCTGCCACAGCTCTGCTCATCTGCCCTACACATCCTCTGGTGCTGCAGAAAGGATCCTAAATGCCAGCACCAGGCTGTGCAAAGGACTCAGGTCCATGGAGGGGAGGGAATTTATGCCAAGAGAGGGTCAGACATAGCAACAAGGGAAGAACAGCACACAGAATAAATAGCTCCTCCTTTCTAAAGTGTGACGATTTAAACTAAAAGAGGATTTAGATTGGATTTCAGGAAGAAATTCCTCTCTGGGAGGGTGGAGAGGGGCTGGACTGGAATTCCCAGATTTGCTGTGGCTGCCCCTGGATCCCTGGCAGTGCCCAAGGCCGGGTTGGACATTGGGGTTGGAGCAGCTGGGACAGTGGGAGGGGTCCCTGCCATGGCAGGGGTGGCACTGGATGGGATTTAAGGCCCCTTCCAACCCAAACCATTCTGGGATTCTGAAATTTCTCCTGCAACAATCCCAAATTTTCACCTTGGTGGTTACCCAAAGTGTGCTGTGCCTTACTCAGGAAGCAAGAGATGAAGAAATAAATCCTCATTCTTTTGGGGTGCTCACCTCGTGCTTCAAAACACACATCCAAATGCAAGAGCAGGTTTGAACCTGGAGAGCCTTTCATGATCTCCAGTTCAAAAAGGAACACGGATGAGGAGCTGTGTCCATCCCTGTGTGCTCCACAGGGATGCAGTGAATTCATTCCCAACTCTCTCCATCATCACAGTGCTCTCAGTGGCAGAAAAGGAATGGAATAGAAACTAAATATGACCTGAATTATCCTCCTCACATCTTCTAGTTGTTGAAGTACCAGAGGATCTCAGCACAGACCATCACTGCATTCAGGCAGTGCTGCTGGGTAAAACACTGGCCATGCTCAGCCCCATGCCTGAGCAGGCCCATATGATCCTCTCATTAAATTATAAAGTCCAGATTTTGTATTTTTAATTTTTTTTTGCATAACTATACAAAAAAATCCCATAAATACTTGAATTTGTTGAAGTTTATATCTTAATATATTTTTTCAGAGGTAAGCAGTCACAAATGAAGGCTGCTTTCAGGATTAGAACACATTTAAAAGAAGCAAGAAAACAGCAAACTTTCACCAGTCAGAAGAAGGTTTTTCACTTAATGCATATGATATTAAACTAAATTTCCAGGGCCTGACACAGTTCCTCTTAAAAATACTCCAAAATAAATGAGTTAAAGATACTTTTGTGCCAAATTCTGCATCCAGCTTTTTCTGCCTTGATGTGCATTATCCAGCATGGCTAACAGGCCATGACACATTTCACTTCTTGCCTTATTACATCATAGATCTGGGACAAGAAAGAATTTGTTCTTTTAATCACTGCTTTTAGCAAGCTGACCTTGTGAAAGGACAATTTCCTGCCTCCAAACTCTTTCTTATCCTTGCTCCAGGTCATAAAAAGCAGCAAATTCGTTTGTATGGGATGTAAAAAAATTAGTGGAACGACCTGAAGGGATTAAACAGATTAATTTCTTATTAGATGATGCAGTTCAAGTCACTTGATAACAACCTAGTCTCAAAATCCTGCATGAGCCCTAAAAAGAGAAGGGTCAGCATGCTGGAGCAGGGCTGTACTAAGAAACAATCCCTCCTCTTAGTTAGTGGGTGGCAAAAAAGATAAAAATTTAATAGATTTGAAGCACTTTGCTCTGTTTAACCAAAACCAAAAGGGATCGAGCTCTTGGATTGTCCTGTGAAGAGTCAACTGCAACCTTCAAACTGTGGGGTTTTAATTTACTTGGTCATGGATCTGCCCTGGAGACTCAGCAGGACCTAAGAGAAGCCTCTGCAGGTGTGAGTCAGGCCTGCAGCACTCCAGAGCTCTGCACATGATGTGCTTTTGTCCAGGGAGAAATTTGAGGAGCTGCTGGAAATCGAAGTACAAAGTGCAGGCAATGGGGAGAGAGAGATCCAGGATGACGTGCAGTAAAACATGGGAGGTTGGAGAGGAAGGAAAGTCACCAGAAAAGGGGATTAAATTAAAAAAAAAATAAAAAAATAAAAATCCCTGCAATATGAACAGCCTGGCATCCTAAGCAGGATGGGATGGTGTGAGACAGAGCTGGGGAGAGCCTGCTGTTCAACCTGACAGTATTCCAGACCCATTTCCAAACACCCTAAAAACGTCAATTCCTGGATTATAGCAGCTCTCACAGCCAAAGTGAGGAGAAACCAACCCCAAGAGCCCAGTCCCTCTGACCAGGCAGCTCAGGGCTCACCCTTCTCTCTGCCACAGCCCCAAAGGAGCTCAGGAACACAAGGACAGCAGAGCCCAGCTGCACTCCTGGCCCAGTTTGCCCTGGCAGTGTCAGATCTGTTGGAAACAGCAGGGATAAATCTGTCAGGAGGAGCATATGGGAGCTCTGGGGAGGGTTATGGAGGCCAAATAAACCTTTGTATGAGTTGAGCCCTTTTAGAACAGAATTTCATGATCATGGGAGGTGAATGAAGGCCTTGGTGGGAATAACAAATAAATAGAAATCTTCAGCGGGATAAACAGATAAACACAGCCCTGGTGTGCTGCAGGCACCCACGTGCCATCAGAGAAATCCCACTGGGGCTCCCAGCAGGATGCAAAACCACCCAAAACACAGCCTGACAATCATGAGTTCAAGGATGCTCTTTGGATCTGGATCAGGACCTTTCCAAAAATCCCAAGCAGAGCAAGAGATGAGACACCCAAGGAAACACCAGTAAAGAACCTGTCAGCTCCCCAGAGAGCTGCAGGTTAAGGATGCAAACACAGCTGGAGAGTGGGAATAAAATTCCTCAGCTGGGGGATTTTGGCAGGGATCTCTGGAGCCCCAGGGACAGTGACAGCTCATGCCAGGCTGTCTGCAGGGGACAATCATCAGACAAGGAGGTGATTATACACACAGCAGAAATATCTGCCACAAATGCTGGAGCAGTTTGAGAGAAGACAGGATTTATAAATGAGCTCTAAAACACAGAGGGTGATGGAGAAATCAGGTTCAGAGCACAAGACAAGGGAAGATTTCTTCTCCTGCAATTTATTTCCATTAGACCCAAGGAAGCTGCAATCAGTAGCAAATTAAAAACTAGACAAAAGTGATTTTAACTGAAGGTATAACAGTTTGGATTGCAGTTTTAGGATTTGCATTTTTCATGCCCAGAGAAGCTGTGACTCTTCTATCCCTGGCAGTGCCCAAGGCCAGGTTGGACATTGGGGCTTGGGGCAACCTGGGACAGTGGAAGATTTCCCTCCCCATGGCAGGGGGTTGGACAAGATATTTTTTAAGGTCCCTGCCAACCCAAACCATTCTAAGAGTCATTTTTCTCTGCTCTTTTCACAGCTAACACATAATATTTAAAAGAAATTTAAAAGTTTTTGCACATACACACACTCTAATTTGGACTTTACCTATCCACAGCATCACTTTGTCTGCCCTGCAGGCAGGGGTGCAGGACAGCTTTGTCCACAAAAACCTTGTCAGGTGAAGATTTTAAGGTATTTGACCAAAACTGTAAGATCAGATCTTATCCTACTTTAGATCCCACTCCACAAGCACAACAAAGTTAATTTGGCCTGCTTTGAGTTTTCCTTTTTGTCCATGAGGTCCTTTAAGCAGAAACCCAGCACAAGACTGAAAACTAAAAGGGCAATTGTAGAACCACAAAAAAATGGAAAGAAAACATACAAAAAGCAAGCAACAAGGCTACTTTGAAGTTGCCTAGCCCACAACCTGATAATTTCTGTTTAATGACAGACCTGTCACTCAGGCAGCCACACGTTATTGCCACGTTTCAAACCCGGTTCTTGAGGCATATCACAACTCCAACTTGTCTTAACCACTAAGCACGAGTTGATGTACAAATCAGGATGTCCTGCAGGGCTCCAGAACGCCCAGTGAGACCCGTGGCAGCCCAGCCAAGAGCATTTGTTGTCACTGGGAGAGTGGAAATTCACGGCTGGAACTTTCAGCACCTCCGTGACCAAGAAAGCAGCACAAGCTGTGGCAGGGCTAAAGCTGAGCTCTGCTTCCACAGGAAAATATGGAATGAAGGTAGAGGATGCTCGCTGAATATTGTGGATGGAAAAGAGCAAATTACAGGCATGGTATGGAAAGAAGAGGAGCAGGAAGATACAGGAAGGCAAATCCAAGCCACCACAGTTGCCCAAATGTAAACACCCAAAGCCCCACAGAGATGAGCAGCTGACAAAAACTTTACACAGAGCTTCAATCACCAGTGTGAGTGTAACCCTAGAGCTTCAGCTCAGCTCTGAGGGAATTCTGAGCCACAAGAAACCGGATTTCCACCCCCTCTTCCCATTCTGCTCACTCATTTGTGTGCCTGAGCCAAGTCACCCACAGTTTGCCCTCTTAGCGTTGTAGGGACAAACATTTTGAAGCATTTTACCTCCAATTTTCCCAACTCCAGGTGAACTTCCCAACCATAGAGGGGCTGGCCAGCCACAGTGGCTCCCACACTCAGAGCAGGGACCCATCCTCACACCCAAACCCCACCACAGGGCACCTATTTCCCTTCATCTGCCAGGGAATTTCTGCAGCCTTTCCCCCAAACCCACAGATTTGGTGCAAATACAAGTGTTGGCAAAGAGAAATCAAGACCCCTCCCAAAGGCAAAGCTGCAACTCCTGTTAATCCATTAAGATAAACTCCAGGTGCTTGATCAAAGGCAACACCTTGTCCTTTCCCTCTCTGGGATTTTCATGTGCTAAAATATCTCCCCATCTTTTCTCTTAGCAAGTTCTGAGCCAAAGTCCCAGTGAAAGTCGCTGTCAATAAATTTGGAGATAAGCAAATATTTACAAAGCTTCAAGTTACAATGGGGAAAAAAAAAAGAAAAAAAAAAGACCAAACACACGAGTTTGTATTAACACACAGGGACACAGACACCCCTCGGTGCTGTTAAATGTATTCACAGAGGAGAATCTCTTCCTCTCTCACATAAAATCTGCACTGTCAGCTGCTCTAAACGAAGGGGAGAAGACCCGGGCGCTCTGAGGACTCCAGAATAAACCCCAAACTTGCTGTAGGAACAGACAATCCCTTCCTAGGCTGTTCCCCATCCATAACATGGATAGCACAGTTCCCCGCCTGGAGCTCACTTTGAATGAGCACAGCGGCGGCGAGAAAACTTTTACCCAGCCAGGACGCTTTTACCATCACTATTTGGCTTTTCCGCGCAATTTTTCCCAGCTGGAAACAGAGCCCAAAGTCTGACAAGACTCCCAGACCCTTGAATTCAGCCCCGGGGGCTGTTTGGAGGGGATGCGTGAGAGGAGAATTTCCAACTTCCCCCTCTCCACTGGAGAGAACTCCCGAATATGCACAACAGGGGAGTCCCGGGATCAGCTCCGGTCCCGGGGGATGGGACCGGCGGGGATGGGGGTGCAGAGAAAGGACCAGCAGGTTTGGGGGTGCAGAGAAGGGACCAGCAGGTTTGGGGGTGCAGAGAAGGGACCGGCAGGTTTGGGGGTGCAGAAAAGGGACCGGCAGGTTTGGGGGTACCAGGGGATGGGACCCGGAGGGTTTTGGGGTGCCGGGGGATGAGACCTGGCGAGTTTTGGGGTACCAGGGGATAGGATCCGGCGCGTTTTGGGGTGCCGGGGGATAGGATTCTTCGGGTTTTGGGGTGCCAGGAGATGGGACCCGGCGGGTTTTGGGGTACCAGGGGATAGGATTCTTCGGGTTTTGGGGTGCCAGGAGATGGGACCTGGCGGATTTTGGGGTACCAGGAGATGGGACCCGGCGGGTTTTGGGGTGCCAGAGGATAGGACCCGGTGGGTTTTGGGGTGCCAGGAGATAGGATTCTTCGGGTTTTGGGGTGCCGGGGGATGGGACCCGGCGCGTTTTGGGGTTGCACAGCGCAGTTATCCCGGGCAATCCCCGCAGAGCAGCCGGAGCTCCGCGTGTGCCCGGCCGGGACCTCCCGCTCCATCCCAATCCCAATCCCTCTCCCCGCTCCTGGCCCGGCTGAAACGGAGCTCGGGGCTGGCGATGCTTTTGGGGAAAGCCCCGGGGGGCTGTGTGTGACTTACCGAGGGGCGATGCCGAGAGCAGCCAGCCCGGGCCGAGCAGCAGCAGCAGCAGCAGCAGCGCGGGGAGCCGGGCCGGGGGCAGCGCACGGGGGGAGCGCGGCTGCGCTGCCTGGAGGCGCTTTGACATCGCAGCCCGGACTGAGGGAGACAAACTTTCATCAGCTGGGGCTGGAGAGCAGCCCCATAATATACAGTTACCGAGAGGAGCGAGCTGGGACTCAGGATGTGAGAGATTTCCTGCATGCAGTTAACTCCAAAACCCCTCCTGCTCCTGCCTCAGCTGCTGATGAGCTGGGCTCGGCTGCTTAGGGAAAAAAAATAAAAAAAGACGACTTGTTTTTTTTTTTCTTTCCTTTTTTTTTTCCCCTTTATTTAAATAGGTTTGTGTCGGCTATTTCGTATTCTTTTGTTGTTGTTTTGGCAAGGACCAAACCTAATCCTTCACCCCTGGAACATCTGAGCCCCTCCGCAGGGTCCCAGCCCCGGGGGGCTCCCGAGTCCCCCCTCCCGTCCCTGCTCCCGGAGTTTTCCCATTTTTTTATTTTTTTATTTTTTTTTACTCCACACACAAGCCTGCCTGCCGCCTCTGGAAAGACATCTGTGTACGTTAGAGCTCAGGGGTTATTTATTGGTTTCATAATTATTTCAGAGTTGTTTCTGGTGTTGTTTCTTATTTTATATTGTGGGGGTTTTAAAAGAAGGGGAAAAAAAAAAAAGAAAACAAACAACAAAACACACCCACAGAGTTGCCAGATGCATTTTTTAAAATCTCCCTCATTCAAATTATTATTACTGACTGTCTGGGAGAATAACCAAATACAGATTATCTACTCCTTAATGTACCACCAAAACACATGTAATGCCCACATGTTGCTGTGGAGCAGCAGAAAAAAAAAAAAAAATCTAATCCTGAAGATCCTCACAGACTTTTATTGTGCAGTTTTTTTGCTTTAATTTCCTAAGATTCTTCCCAAATCTCACGATTTGGATGTTGTCACTGAATTGTGCAGCTTGGCTCCGTGTTCCTTGTGCATGAAAGAGTTGGCAGAAATGTTCTGAGATGTGTCTGTAGGCCAGCAGGCATAAGAGCCATGCAATCCCACTGAAAAATTGTGTTTGGAATCACAGATTTGGGGCTGTTCTGGAGCAGAGGATGCTGATTATTCCCAGTGATCCAACTCTGGGGATAAATGAGCCAGAAATTGCAGGGGTACAACCTCTGTGGTTCCCAAACTGGAGCCTGATGGCAGCATCACTGAGGCATCCAGGGCTAACTGTGTAATGCCAGGTCACCCCAGCACAAATAAACCTGCAGAAGGGCTGGGATCATGGAGAATGTGCAGGAAGGGCTCTCAACAATTGCTGTGTTTCACACTTTAAAAGCTCCTTTCACCTCTTACCCCCCTGCCCAAACCAGACCCACGGCCTCACCTCCAGTTGCTCTGAAATTTGAATTTTGCCTACACTTACACCTCAAGCCTCCCATTTTCCTCACTGTGTGTATTCCCTCTCCTTGGGAGCAGTTAGGGATTAGCTTCTGTGTAACTTTAAATACCCAATGTTAAATTTTCCCTACTCAGCCATTATCAATTACAATTTAACAGTTACACTCAGTAATGTTTCATCCCTTAAATATAAACTAATGAACTGCATCAACTCTCTCATTAAGGACATATGTGCTCCACACAGAACATTGGTTAAAAACATTAAAATTTAAATGGAAGACTCCTTTGTGGAAGGCCACCATAAAAGCCATGTAGACATCTTTAGTCTTTGAAGGTATTTTTCCCATTAAAATGAAAAAAAAAATCAGTTAAAAGGAACTAAAGTCTTCTAAATAGGGTTTTGGTAATCCCACAAGGCTTTTCTTTACAATGGTAGTACTTTTATCTGAGTAACAATATTTGCTAACAGAGAATGTGGAGCCAATTATATCTTGGTCATTCATTAGCATGAATGAAGTAGATATTATCAGAGTTTCTCCTCCTCCCCCCAAAAGGAATTGTTGCATTCTAATTTTATGGGCTTCAAGTTAATAAAGCAATAATTTATCACAAAAGAGCCCCAAATATTTTATTAATTACATCCATGTAGGAATGTTATTGAATTACAGCTACTACTGGAGAACAACAGCACAATTTCACCTCAGTTTCAAAGTTCTCTTGGAAAAAAAAAAGATCCTCCAGGCACAGGGCAGGTTATGGGAAGTGCCCCTGCTTAATTGGGATGTGCAGAGAGAGGCCAGGCCTGGCCTTTTAATTCCTCATGTCCAAGCACCTCCCACTATCAGTTTTACAAGGCCTGGTTTATCCACTTCAGAAGAACAGGGCTGAGTTTCCCTGTAGGAAATGAAAAATTCAGGTTGTGTGGCTGCTTCAAAGGGAATCACAGCTCTGATTGTCCAGGATATTCCCATGGGCCATGGCTCTAAATCCATCCATCCATCATCCATCATCCATCCATCATCCATCCATCATCCATCATCCATCCATCCATCATCCATCATCCATCCATCATCCATCATCCATCATCCATCCATCATCCATCCATCATCCATCCATCCATCCATCATCCATCCATCATCCATCCATCATCCATCCATCCATCCATCCATCCATCCATCATCCATCATCCATCCATCATCCATCCATCATCCATCCATCATCCATCCATCCATCCATCATCCATCCATCATCCATCATCCATCATCCATCATCCATCCATCCATCCATCATCCATCATCCATCATCCATCCATCATCCATCCATCCATCCATCCATCCATCATCCATCCATCATCCATCCATCATCCATCCATCATCCATCCATCATCCATCATCCATCATCCATCCATCATCCATCCATCATCCATCATCCATCCATCATCCATCCATCATCCATCCATCCATCATCCATCCATCCATCATCCATCATCCATCCATCATCCATCCATCATCCATCCATCCATCATCCATCCATCCATCATCCATCCATCATCCATCCATCCATCATCCATCATCCATCATCCATCCATCCATCATCCATCATCCATCCATCATCCATCCATCATCCATCCATCATCCATCATCCATCATCCATCCATCATCCATCCATCATCCATCATCCATCATCCATCCATCCATCCATCATCCATCCATCATCCATCATCCATCATCCATCCATCCATCCATCATCCATCATCCATCCATCCATCATCCATCCATCCATCATCCATCATCCATCCACCATCCATCCAAGCTTTGTTCTTCAGCACTCTCAGGGGAACAGGAATTGAGGGAGGGGGGTCTGGAGGTGTCTCACTGCTTTGGGGGTTGTTTTTACCTTTTTGTCTTTTGCTTCCTTCATTTTTATCCTCCTTACCTTGCTTTCTGTATATATTTTGCTTTTCTTCAACTCCAAGGAGCTTTTCCTTCCAAAGCATTCACTCCACTGTGTGCTGGTTCAGGGCTCTCCTACAGTAGCAACAGCATAAGAACAGCTAAATCCTCTTTTTACTCCTGATTTTTACCTCCTTGGGCAAGGGGAACCTAACACAGTCCCCTTTTTTCTCTGTTCCTACCGAGGCTGGCACATGCTGGGTGCTTGGTTTGCTTTGAAAAGCGAGCCAGGCATTACCCAAAAGCCGGGGAGAACAAATCCTGCAGCTGGAGCACCTCTGTGCCTGGAGGTGTGTGCAGGAATAGCTCACCCTGGGGGCTCGGGGTCACCTGCGGCCGGGACAATATCCCAGGAATGAAGTGACAAGGATCTCCCAGATCTTATCAGGGGCGCCTCTGAACTGCGTGGCCCCCACTTCCCCCGGGAGTGGTTTGGAAACACTTCACAGGCATTTTTTAGCCGGAGAATGTGAGAATTGGAGATGCTCGCAGGGATGTGCCCTGCATTAATCGCTACCTGTTGTCATTCCCTCCTCCCTCCCCCTGCCCCTGACTTGTCACCGTGTCACTGTCGCAGGTCGCAGCGAGGTAGCTCAACTCTCAGTTCGCATTTAGGTGTGGAAATAATTTGATGTAAAGGGCACTCGCGGTTTGAAACGATGAATATTTGACCGTGTGACAACACAGGCAGCTGGCTGGGTCTCTGCTTATCAAATTACCGATTCATGAGCAGCTTTAGCTCACATGGCACTGGAAAGGTCAGTCCGGAGGAGACAATCAGGAAGGGAGCAGTGTGGAATAACTTACCTGGAACAAGCTTAACACACACACACACACCAGCAAAGAGGGAAACATGGATTTCCATTAGTTCCCCCTTGCTTAAAGGAGCTTTGAGAAGGAATTAATGAGTGATGGAGACAGCAGGGGAAAAAAAATAAGGAGTGGAGAAACGATAGACGATGTAAATAAATCCTTCAGACTATGATACTGGGATGCTTTGGTAACATTAGCTCCAAGGCAATGTACGTTAATTAATATTAATTGTCAGATGGGTCATGGTATGCTGTGGGGTGTGGAGTATGGGAAAAAGGAAAGGAAAAGGAGGAAAAGGGGAAAAAAGGTGGAAAAGGGAAAAAAAGGTGGAAAAGGGAAAAAAAGGTGGAAAAGGAAAGCTGTCTGCTGCCCTTCTCTGGCAGAGCAGGATTTGCATCCCTTGTGTTATGAAGAGAGGTTAAGCCACTTAAGGGAGATGAACAATTTCAAGATAAGAGGTTCTGCTGGGCAGAAAGCACCTCTGTAACACTGCTCTCACATCCTCCCAGATCAGCTGTGATCCCCTCTTGGATATCCAGGAAACCTCACTGTAATCACAGCACTGAGTATTATCCAGATTTTTTTTTTTTATTCCCCTATGTGCCAAAATGCATGAGGACTTGTCTGGGCTTAGCTACAGGGATCTACAGTTTTGGGGCCTCCAGGCTAAAGTTTTTCCTTCTCAGAGTAAACAAAACAAAACAAAAAAGCTTTTCCCTTTGAAATCTGTGTGTCCCCAGGCCAGCTGCTGAGACTTTGTGTCTCCAGTCCTCCCTCACTTCATTAACTCTCTGCACAATCAAGATCCTGCTGAATTGTGACTGCAGTGGCAGATTACAGTCCTCTATAATTAACAGGCATAGATAGAGCATAATTCAGCCTGACCTTTAGCCACAGAGCTCTGCTCTGCTCTGCAGACCTCTGTCCCAGCCTTCAGACATGGAACAGCATCCACCAGGGCTGAGCTCTGAAATCAAACCCTGGCTGTAAATCCTGTTTGCTGCACATACTTGAGAGATGGATTCTGTGGATTTCCCAGTCTCCAAGGGCAGGTTTCCACCCTCTGTGCATGCCTTGAGGAGCTGCTGAGCTGCCCTGAGCAGCACAGTGTGTCTGCACCACGCTGTGACACCCAGGAAATGCAATGCAAGATCAGCAATCTCTGCTCTGTTACTCATAAATTCACCCCTGCCTTCCTCTCCTTTGGCTGTGATTTTCCCTTCCTGTCCTAAAGGTCCCATGATATTGGATTAATCTGGAATTTCTGTCCCCAAGCTGTGAGTTGGCCAGTGCAGCTGGGAACAGCAAGAGGGGGCAGAGCAGAGAGCCTGGCTCCAGTTCCTGCACTGGCCATGGTGCAGCTGTACATCCAAAATAAAGAGCTCCCAGTGCCCAGTGTTGGGATCCAACAGAACTCAGGGACAGGGACAGGCTTCTCCTGTGGCTGGAAGTGTCCAAGGCCAGGTTGGACAGGGCTTGGAGCACCCTGGGACAGTGGAAGGTGTCCCTGCCCATGGCAGGGGTTGCACTGGATGATGTTCAAGGTCCCTTCCAGCCCAAACCATTCTGGGATTTTCTGACTTTGAGAACCAAGGATTTACTCAAGTTTCTCCCTCGCTGCACAAAGAAAAAGGACACACTAAGGAAGTTGGGATTTTGTGGAGATATTTGGAGTAACATGGTCCTTTGTAGAGAGCCTTGAACTGCTATGGCAAATCAACAAGATATAACATGGAATTAATCACTGAAATTGAATTTTTTTCTAAATAAAGAAAAAACCGAAACCAACTCCTACCTCGTCTGAGTGATAAAGCACTGTAACATTAAGTTCAAGCGTAAACAAAACTGACAAAGCCACCCTGAATTTCTTTATGGACTTAATAAATGAGATGCAGGATTTTCAGTCTGTCTCAGGGATAAAACACAACCAGAGAGAGCAAACCCCTTCCATTCAGCTGGGTTTGGAGAGCATTCCCTGCCAGCATCGTTTGTACCTGGAAGAAGGACAGCAGGGCTGGTGCTGAGTGCCACGGGCTCATCACATTCCTCTTCTCCTGTTTTCCCTGCCCAGTTTGTCCTGCTGCTCCATGGGCAATATAATTTTGGAAAGCAGCTCCTTTTCTCTAGCAAGGCAGGGGAGTGAGCTCTGCTTTAATGCTGATTAAGCTGCATGGAGTTCTTTATGGGGAAGCTGCACAGAGCCCGTAGCAGGCGGCTGTCACAGGGCCAGGGGTGAAAAAGCCAAGAGGAGCTCAGGGAAGAGCAAACAAAGAAATCCACCCCTGCAAGGATCCAGGACCTTAACAGCAACAACAGCAACCCTGAAATTCTTCAGCAGTTAAAACACAAAGCCCCAGAGCTCACACGTTCTTTGCCTGCAGCACAAAACCTCGGTCAGGCAAACACTGAGCTCTCCATGAGCACGGACACCACCAGCACCCTCCCCACCTTGGGGCACCCCCAAATCCCCAAATTCTACAACCCCAGCATCCCAGGAACACAAGGATATACCCCTGCACCCCCAAACCCCCAAAAGCCCCAACCATATCTATACCCCTGTACCCCCAAACCCTACAGCCCCAACATCCCAGGAATGCAGGGCTCAGGGGGTAAATCCATCAGAGTGCCCAAAGGAGAGTTGTGAATGTGGGGAAGGGTTTGGAGGGGCCAAAGGAGGAACATCTGAGCTCACTGGGTTTGCTCAGCTGGAGGAGACTGAGGGGAGAACTCACGGGGTCTGCAGCTCCAATCTGGGACAGGGACAGGAGCCAGGGAATGGCTGGAGCTGGGTCAGGGAAGGTTTAGGTTGGATTTTAGGGAAAGGTTCTTCCCCAGAGGGTGCTGGCACTGCCCAGGCTCCCCAGGGAATGGGCACAGCCCCAGAGCTCCAGGAGTTTGGACAAAGCTCCCAGGGATGCCCAGGGTGGGATTGTTGGGGTCTGTGCAGGGACAGGGGTTGGACTCAGTGATCCCTGTGAGTCCCTTCCAGTTTGGAATTTCTTCAATCCCCTGGTTCCCAGCTTTACCCCACAGGAAATTACCCATCAACATTTTCCTCCTCCAGCCTTCCTCCAGGAAGAGGAAAAAGCCCCACGAGCTGAACATTCTTCTGTTTTAGTACCACATGAGCAAATACCTTCATAAAACCCAAAGAAATTAACAATTTTTGAGATGTCTGCACAGCCCTAAACCTCCATGGGGGAAGAAACATCATTTTAGGCTTTCCACAAATTTCAGGACTGAGAAGTGAAGATTTTCCAGCAAGATCCTTATATCAAACAGGACATTCCTGACAATATGTCAGGAAGGTGTCATAGGCTAAAATCCCTTTAAATCCAACATATAACCCATTAAATGTGTGGGGAGGGTTGGTTTTTTTTTTACTCCAGACTAGACTTTGAGAATAAGTGCTTTGATGTGCTGCCTCAAATTTCACTGTCTCTCTGAAAACAAAAGAAAGACAAAAAGCCACAAATTTTTACATGTCTCACAAGAGGACAGCATTCAACTCAGACTAAAAATTATGAAGTCGTATATTTTTAATATTCCTGTCTAGCCCTCTGCAAACCACAGAACAATGCAACATCCATCATCATAAAAGCTGGGGCAGTAAATTAGGAAGACAGCATATTTGGGGGCATTTTTTAAAGAAAAATAAATATTCCTAATGGGAAACTTGAGAGAAATCATTAAAAATTACTGTGGTATCCATCACAGGAGAATGAAATCAATTAGGTCTTAATCTCCTGTTATTTATGAAGGGAAGAATGAAACAGAGCTTCTTTATTACAGGCATTTTTTGTTCGGTTCTGTTGCACAACTTTGAGCCCCAAACACAGCAAAACCTCTCAAAAGTAAAACAAATAGGAGTCAAATGTTGGTTTTGTAACAGCAGCTAATGGTGTTAGATAGAGCAGGCAGCCCATAATTATCATCTTTCACACAGTTTAACTTGGGTCATTACATAATTCCATTTAGGCCCATGAGCCCTCAAAGCTGTATTTTCACCTAATGACAAACACCAAAATTGGGGACGTGCTCCCAGCAGTGCCACGAGTTCAGGGTGGATTTGGCACCTGTGGGTGGGGATTGGTGACTGATTCCTCTGCTCTGCACTGCAACAACATCACCCACAGAGAGCTCCTGGGGAGGTCACACCCCAGCTCTGGCTTATTCCCCAAAAATGGGAAATCTGCAGCACAACCTGCCCCTGGCACCGGGGCAGGGCTGGGCAGGATGGGGCTGTCCTGGGGACACAGGTGGCACTTGGGGACGTGGTTCAGTGGGGCACTTGGCACTGCTGGGCTCACAGGGCTTTTCCAACCCAAATAATTCCAGGAGCAGGGGTTGGAGCCCCTCTGCTCTGGCTGGGACACCTGGGGGTGTTCACCTGGAGAAGAGGAGGATCCAGGGAGAACTTTAAACCTTTTTGGGGCTAAAAGGGGCTCCAGGAGAGCTGGAGAGGGACTGGGGACAAGGCATGGAGGGACAGGACACAGGGAATGGCTCCTACTGCCAGAGGACAGGGTAAATGGGATATTGGGCAGGAATTCCTCCCTGGGAGGGTGGGGAGGGGCTGGGATGGAATTCCCAGATTTGCTGTGGATGCCCCTGGATCCCTGGCAGTGCCCAAGGCCAGGTTGGACATTGGGGTTGGAGCACCTGGGACAGTGGGAGGTGTCCCTGCCATGGCAGGGGTGGCACTGGATGAGTTTCAGGTCCCTTCCACCCCACCCCACTCCTGGGTGACTCTGGGATTGTTCAAAGCCAGCTGCATGTGCAGCCAGCCTGGAATTTAACCTGAACATTGCTCTTTTCTCATCATTTCTTCCCCAAATCATGGCAAAATCCATCTCCAGCACATTTCCCTGCCTCCTTCTGCAGTGACACAATTTCAGAGGACAGCCCAGTTACAAAACCAGACTTCTGTCCTCAATATGGTTTTTGTTTGACTCCCTGGCCACAGTTATACATCACAATAAATTAAATGACTGCTGAGGGACCTTCCTTCCAGACACCATTATCAGGCAATCAGAAAATTAGCCCACATTCAGACTGGACACTATTCCCCTGACCACCCTTTGGTCGGGATTTTTATGAATTTTCCCCACATCATGGATACAAATTGCTCACTTCAGGGCACAAAAAGTTCTGGAAAACCGCAGGAACATGAAATAGAAATGGATGTCTCCCCATTCAAGCACAGTTGCAAGACCCCATTAGATGGTGAAATAGCAGATGGCCCAAGCAAAAAGTTGAAGAAAAAGTGGTTTCCAAAAAGTTTTTTGCTATTTTATATCAATTTCTCAAGGCAGTTGCAGACTTGAAATAACTCCAGAGCCATGGAGCAGCCTCTCTGTGATAGGTGCTTGTAGCCTATAATTATATATTAAATAAAGTCTAGTCATGGTAAGATAAGATACTGCAGAAAATAACATATTTTAAACATGAAGTTCTAAAAATACATCCAGTGACTTTTTTTTTCTTTAATATTCACCAAATTTCTGCAATTAAGAGCTCTTTTACATATTCCTATCTATGCAACACCATCCCCAAGCAGTTCATTGTACTTCTCCTATTTTAAATCATTTTATATAAGTGTGTGTACCATGAGAAAATTGGTGCAGTTTCTTCTTTTTTTTTTTTTTTACTTTTTAATCACTCTGCAGCTGGTAGGGAGATGATACACCTCATTATCTTATTCTGTGCATCACCTAAAATGAGTATGAAGCCATTCTACCTCCCACAGCTTTGGTATGGAGCCAAGGAGAGCTCAGAAAAGTAAAATTCCTGACCTAAAAAAAAAAAAAAAAAAGAGAGGAGGCTTTATATTCTCAACATAAAAATCAGGTTTCATACAGAACCATGGGATGGTTTGGATTGGAAAGGACCTTAAATCCTGTCCATGCCATGAGCAGGGACACCTTCCACTGTCCCAGCCTGTCCCTGGGCACTGCCAGGGATCCAGGGGCAGTCACAGCTTCCTGGGCTCTCACCACCCTCCCAGGGCAGAATTCTTCCCTAATATACATGACAAGCTTGTTCCAACAGTTCTGTCCCAGCTAAACTGAAACTGCAAGAGATAAAACCATAAATTCCCAAAATATCTCCAGCTGGGAGACAAATTCCCCTTCCAGACCCCAACACTGGCACCTCATTCTCCACGGGCAGAGTGGCAGCACAGGCTCCTCTCTCTGATAAGGATTTTGGGCAAGGATTTTTGTGATTTTGGTATAAATAGATAAATATTTAAACCAAATCTTAGTGACTGTTTCCATCCATGCACTGAGCTCCTCTACCAAGAGTGAATTTGATGGATTTTCTGTAGCTTCTTTCATTCTGATCTGTTTTTTTTGCATTTCAGTTGAGATGAATGCCCTTTTATTCAAGGGGCTGCAGATGGGGAATGGTCCCAGCTGGGGCTGGGATTTCTCCAGCCCCCATTTCCTGGCGCTGACCCGTGGCCAGGACAGGGGGATCCCACAGGATCCGGCCACATCCCAAACCAGACACCAACTACACAGGCTGGAGTCACAGTGCCTGGAGAAATGTGACCCTGTGGGACACCCCTGCATCCTGGTGGGCTCCAGCAGGGACAAGTGGCCACTGAGTGCTCCTGGGGAGATCATCACCCAGCCCTCAAAGCTCTTCTGTCCCTGCGGTCAGAGGGGCAAACACCCCTGCAGATGACACAAGCTGTATTTGCAGCCATGGGGCTCCCACTGCAAGGGCTCTATCAGGGAATGGTTTCCTCTGGAGAGGGCTGCCAGGAACTTTATCCCTGCTTTTGTGTGCTGTTTTCCTTGTAAATCAGCTCTCTCCCAGAAAACATTACACCAACGTGACCAGTCCCAGATATTCAACAATAAAACGCCTCAAAAGTCCTACCCAGACATTCTCCTCATCTATGTGAGCAGCTGAGTAAACTCCAACATGTAACTAATGGCTTGCATACACACACACACTGGAAAATATTTGGGTTTAACTGGAACCCTCAGTCCTTTAAGTTACAATGACTTCCAACCCTTAAGGAGGTTTTTCTGTGGGATGAGATTGGTGATGTCAGCAAGCAAACAAGCACACACCACAAACAAACAAACAAACAAACACCAGGTCTTGCACACCTCCAGCACCCTGTGCTCCCCATGTGGGCTCCATTTCCATTCATGCAGAATTCCAGCCCTGTGGGGAGCTTTTGTGTTTGGGAAGGACAATGCCAAGGCAATGTGCTGACTAGCCCACAGAGGCTCTGTGTCTGAATGCCCCCAAACCATCCCAAATCTCCCCCAAACCAGCATTGTTATAAATCCTGATGTGTCCCTCCCAGAGGCACAGCACCAACAACCAGAGGACTTGAACTCGATCTGCAAATTTCTCCCACAGGAAGGAAAATTGCAGCTTGACAAGGGGGGGGGGTGACCTCCAATTTTCCTGTTGTCTGCTGGTAAATGGGCTCTTTGAAGAGCCTGCAAGTCCAAAGGGAGATCCCACCACTTTTTCCCTAACTCTGAACTCCCTTCAGCTGATGCCTGCTTGTCCAGGCTATTCCTGGAAGGCTCCTGTTTTCCTGAAGTGACATTTTCCTGCACAGCCCATTTGCTATCACAATGATTGGATTGTAGAGCTGAAATGAATGTCAGAATTGTTTGCTGGATACATTACCAGATAACTTCTTTTCTCAAGCCCAGAAAGAGAAATTAGGTTTGCAACAGAGATAATTTTTGGTTTTCTCAAGCACAGGTTTTGTACCATTTAAAACATTTCCAGACAGCCATTTGCATCATGCATTTTCCTCACTAGCTTATTTGTACAAAATAAATTCCTCCTCAGACTGCCACAGATTTATCCTGAAGGTTTTAAAAATCACGTTTAGAGAAAATAGAAACATTTGGAAACAACCCTTTTACAAACCCAGAGGATTTTTTGGTGTTGTTTGATGCACCTGGCTCCATGCTGTGAGCCAGAGGAGCTGCTCCTGAGCCAGCACAGGTGAGGACCAGCAGGTGAATGCTGTACCCTGTCCTCAAGGAGGGAGAGGAAACCAGGCCAGTGGAGGTGCCATTCCCTGATCAGGGCATCCATGATGATGCCAAGGGGGAAAAAATCCCACCTGAAGCCTGTGCTGTTCTCCCCAGGAAATGCTCACATCATTCATTTCCTCACCAGGATCACCTGGGTGCTGTGATTTCCAAGGAGGATCAGCTCCTCTGCTTGATATTCCCAGCCAGAGAGTGGGAAGCTTGTCCAATAAACATATTTATTTGCATAAATTTACATGTGGGAATAGGGACACGCCATGGCTGGTAGGTGAAACCACCTCTCTTGAATTCCTGGGTATCCTGCAGGAGAAATGCCTGATTTCCATGGAAAACACTCTCATTCCCAATGAGGAAGATCTTGTCTCTTCCTCTCTGCCAGAGAAAAAGTGGGAAAAGCTTTGGGGCTCCCTTCTGGTGTGAGACCCAGCCCAGGGGACACCCCTGACCTGGGAAATTATTATTTTGCTGTGTCCTCCATGGATACCAAACTCCAAATGTTTTCTCTCCATGCCAAAATATTTTGCTGTGGCTTTAGGGTGAGACTCCAGGCAGGCCTAAGGGTACACACTAGAGCAGGTTGAAATGTAAATAATTTTCCTCTATTTCACAGATGTGCAGGAAATAATGCACCTGAAGGTACAGACTTGATGCAAAAAAAGCTGCATTTTCCTGAAGCCAAAAAATCAGAGAGTGAGGGCTCAAGGGAGAGAAATGCTCAGTTTCTACTGAAATAAAAAAGATTTTGGGAATTTGATTCTATAGGAAATGTCTCTGGTCATAGTGACCTAGAACTGGGTGAAAGCTTGAAAGAGAATCCTTCTTGGTGTCCCTTTTCTGAGTTTTACTTGGAGTCATCCGTGGTCCAGCCTTGGCTTTGGTTTCCAGAAGGTTTTCCTTGGTTAAAAAGATATTTTTCAGGAAAAAACACTGGCAGGTCCTTCCTCACTGCCCTACCTTCCACATCCTCTCCCAACGGGCTGAACTATTGATGAGTTCTTGGGGAAATCTATGTGAAATGCAATATATTTGTTCAACAGATCTCTGTCTTCTTTGCAAGCAAAAATTAACATCATTATCCCTACGTTAACTGGGAAGCTGCAACACAAAAAGGCAAAAGAATCCAACAGAAACAGAGCACAGAATATCCCCAGGTCCCTGTGTCCAGCACAGGTCACCCAGCTGGAGGTTATCCCAGTGGCTCACAAACATCCCTCTTCCAAAAAATCCTGACCTTCCATCTCAGGCTGGATTAGGAAAACAAAGCAGAACTATCAAAGGCCAAATTCCAGCCTCATACAAACCCCTACTCAAAAACTTTTTGCAGCAAAATTTAACACTTGCAGGGATTTTTAGGGGCAGTATTTTTTTTTTTCCCCCTTTGGGATTTGTGGGTACAAAGGCACAACTTCTCAGCCCGTTTCAATAATTGTTTTATATTTAACAGCACCAAATAAAAACACAGCTCTTGGATCAATATTATCCTCATACTTTATTCCATAAATAAACTCCATCGCTTTGTGAGCTGCTTGTTTTTACTTCCAACATGTACAAATAAAGATTTAAATATTTTTTTGGAGGAAACATGACAGCTGGTTTGAGTTCTGCAAGTTTTGATGCAAACATCCTTCTTGGCACCACTCCTTCATCTGCCATTTCTAGAAATACTTTGTGCTCACACAAGTGGAGTAGAACTCATGTTACAATGAAAAACGTGAAAAAAAATTGTTATAAACAAATACTTAAATATTGTTTTTTTAATGGGAGAGCTTGCTAGGTATTTTCACTCTATGAACAGGAATGGAGTTCTTCAGAAAGCTGAAACATTGGTCCCTTTTGGAATGTTAAGCATTAATGTGAAACTGCTGTTGCTCTGATGATGTGGTAATGCTATTTCAACTGGTTCCTAAACATAACAAATAACAATTTTCTTCAAGGATTTAACTCACAGGAAATCAATTAATAAAATACTTCAGAGAAATAAGTTTCCCACATCTTATAAACACTGGGCTATTGCTAGAGAGAAGTGTGCTTTAAAAAAAAAAAAAAAAAAAAAAAGATTAAGATAAATAATACCCCTGTAATTCAGTATTTGCATTAAAAATTCTTAAAATTATTTCCTCTGGGTAAAATGACCAAAAGGTGATGCTCTGGAACAGCTGTGCTCCCTTTTAGGCTGTTTTTGATTACTTGAAAGTTGCCTTAAAATTTCGATTGAAACATAAATGATCTTTCTTTATACAAAGAGCCAAAGATAAGAAAAATACCTCCAGGTAATTGAGATAAGAGTTAATTTTATGGCTTATCTAGCAGTCAAAGGCATTCAAGATCCAATTAGGATGATGGGCAAGAGGCTCCTTTGTCACTCCGTGTTTCTGTGAAGGAGCTGGTCCAGTAATTGCTAGGAAAAAAAAAAAAAATGTACAAGTGCTTTAAAATACTGCTAAAATCCATGAGGTGACAGAAATCTTTAGAGATAACAGGAGGTGAGGTGGAGTTGGCATCCCAGACTTCAAATTTACTGCCTCCATTTGCTGCAGAAATAAGAGGAAATCCTCACCTTTTTAAACATCTCCACACGCAGCCTGTTACTCTGCAGGATAATTCGCTTCTGTTTCTCTTCTTGTTTCTTTTTCACCTCAGGTAAATTGTCATAAATCCTGCCAGGAATTCACAAAGTGATCTTCATGTCATCCCTGGGGCTCACAAATAATTATCTTTTCTTCTAGGGAATGTTTGTAATGGGCATCTCTAAGTACTTGAATTTGATTTATGGCACAGGAATGATAAATTACTAACAGTCGTGGTTTGATACAAGATCTGCCTGGTTTCAAATCTTGTTGAAAATTCTGATTTTGGAATAAAAAATTAAAGAAGGAGATGGGATCAGGTGATTTCAATGCAGTAGCTTCTAACGAGCTCAGTGAAGTTGGTTTCAATTTCCAGCAACAAAATTCAAACTAGAATCTGGGCTGTACACTTTTTTTTTTTTTTTTTTATGCCACACAATTAACATCAAGCAATTATTTTCAAGTAGTTTTCTAAAATATAAGAAAACCATCATTATAAGTCTGCAAACCGTTTACATTTTTTCATTCTCGTTAGGAACACTTTTAACCAAGGACAACACAATCTTTCCATTCTAATAACAACAGGAATTGCCATTAAAAAGGTGATTTCTGATCTTTTCCCATTAAAATCCGTGATAAAATTCCCAGGATTTGGAAGAGAAAGTCCAAGTCCTGTTTTTTCATGAGCACAAAGCCTGTTTACTTCTGGGTTTTCCTCGTGATATTTTGCAATTCCAGGCTCTTGAAGCAGCCTGTTTTGGCTGGGGATTGTATTTTGGAGAAGAGGAATGGGACACATCTGAAAACAGGGATGAATTCCTCATGGAATTTTGCAGCTTCCCTTGCATGAAGTGCAAAGTTAAAGATCAGACACCAAAATCCTCAGAATTTGCTGTCATTCCCACCCTCTGTGCCATGATCAGGAGGGAAAAAATCCAAAGTGACCTCACTGCTTTCATTTTTGGGTGTTGAACATGAGGGACCTGCTGAGGATTTATTTGGTTTTCATGCCACGGGTGCCCCATGTTGTCTGAACCTGATGGAAAAGGAGGGTTCAAAGGGCAGGGCTGCCCAAATCTAAGCTGACACAGCAGAAAAAAAAAAAATCCATGGACAAAGTCTAAACCAGTGGAATTTGTACCTTTTAGATCTCATGTGCATCTCCTTCTCGGGAATGACTCTTTCCTTTGGTTTGAAGAGGTTATCTGGCAGAGAGAAAATAAAGTTAGTGCTGGAGGGATCTGTTTTTACTGAAATCTCACATGCCATATTCCACGGAGCCACAATTTGCCATTTCTGGTTAAAGTTTTGAAAGTTTAAAACCAGATCCAAATCCCCAAATCTCTCCAAACTTTCCTCACAGGTTCCTGTAGGCAGTTGCACCCTGGCTGCCTCCTCGGTGTGTCTGCCCTGGTACAGTCATTTCTGATTCAATTTGCACTTCTTTTGCAGGGCTGGGGATAATTATGTGAGCTTTAGAAGGAGGAAAATCATATTGCTCCTTCCTGATCAAGTATGAAGAGATCTGTGATAATTCCAATCAGCATTTCCCTGGATGTAGGAAAGTAATTTCTGATCTGAGCAGTTAGTGGTTCTCAGGAATAGGTGATTTTAACACCTTCCTTGCAAAAATGGTCCTGAATGGGAAGGGAGGATATTTGTACAAGGTGGGAAGTCAGGACATAAATGAGATTACTGTTGTATCTCTGTGTAAAATCCATGGAATCACAGAATGGTTTGGGTTGGAAGGGACCACAAAGCTCATCCCATTCCTTCCTGGACCTCCCACTGTCCCAGGTGCTCCAACCCCAGTGTCCAGCCTGGCCTTGGGCACTGCCAGGGATCCAGGGGCAGCCACAGCAAATCTGGGAATTCCATCCCAGCCCATTCCCACCCTCCCAGAGAACAATTCCTGCCCAATATCCCATCCATCCCTGCCCTCTGGCAGTGGGAGCCATTCCCTGTGTCCTGTCCCTCCATGCCTTGTCCCCAGTCCCTCTCCAGCTCTCCTGGAGCCCCTTTAGGCTCTGCCAGGGGCTCTGAGCTCTCTCTGGATCCTTTTCCAGGCTGAACAATCCCAGCTCTCTCAGCCATTCCTCATTGCACAGATGTTCCACCCTTCCCATCAAAACTCAGGGGCAGCTCTGCAGCAGTTCCAGTTCTGACCTGGTGCAGTTTCCAAAGCTCAGACTGGGAAAGGAGAGAGGCTCTGAAGCCTCCTCTGCCTCAGGAGTGACTTTCCCCCACCTCAGCAGTTGTCTACACTTAATCATCCTTGTTAAATCTTCAGTACACACAAGCCCCATGCTCGATTTGCTAGGAAAACATCATTTGTCTTTTATTTATTAGCGTTCTCACGCTCGTTTGCATGTTGATTCACTTAAAAGGAATAAACACTTGGATGCTACTGCTGCCCAAATACCTCTGAAAGTGCAGGGAGCAGATTGTCTGTGACCCAGGGACACCTTCCACTATCCCAGGTTGCTCCAAGCCCTGTCCAACCTGGCTTTGAACTCCTCCAGGGATGGGGCATGATGACACAATAACAATCCAGACCTTTGTGTGTCAGTCACCAGAACAGGAAAAACCCATCCAGGGATTTCCAGACTCGCTTCTAATTCCCTGTACAGCAAGATAAACTCATCTGTAATTTTCCTACCAGTCCCTAGGACAGGGTGGCCTCTGTTTTCAATTTCTGGGAAGCACCACAGAGGCTGGGATCTGTTCCTCCAGAAGGATCCTCTCCTGCTGGCATCACACCCATCACTGCTCTGGAAAGGGATGGATTCAAAAGAGACCCTGGGGAAAAATCCTCCAAGAAAATAATAAATCCAGCTCGATTATAAAAATGCCCTTTGTGAAGCAGCGTGGAGCCACCAGGTTAATTCTCATGGCCAAATATTCCTGCAGCATCTCCCAGCTTGCTATTTACAAGGGGGGGAAAAAAAAATCACATGTAAACATCAAGGCTAATCCTTGATGGATTGTAGGATTAGGATTCAAAAGTTAAGCGAGAAATAAATTTAAAAATTGGTAGAAATGAGAAAATAAAAGTGGTGTGTGCATTTAAATGGTTGTTAATCCTCGACACTGAGAAGAAAGTGGATTTCAAAGGGGAAGAGCAGCTGAAATAACCGGCCCAGCTCATCTGGAGACCTGAATTAAAGCTCCTTCTTATCAAGCAAGGATCACATGGGCCATGAGGTAAACAATTCTCCAAGCTGAGAGACTTCTAAATTGTGTTTTATCACAATTATCACAACTTTAAAAAATTATCACCATTTTTATCACTGTTCCTTATCAAAACTCCTTATCAGATTCCATAGCCTTGGATGATTTTTGGAGACAAATGTGAATGAGGGAAAAGAAAGGATTTCAGAGCAGACCTTCAGCATCACCAGGGATGCACCATTTCAGTTAAATAAAGCTTTAGACAGAGAGGACTGAATCACCTCGTTGGTGTTTTATTCACACCTTGTGAAACTCCCGAGTTCCTGGCATTTACAAGTGGTCTCACATCTCCACTAAAACAAGCTGTAAATGAATGTAAATGGGTCGTCCTTGTAATATATTTTAATTAATGCTAAACTGCACCTCCAAGAGGATGAGTAACTCTCCTGCTTGGGAAGTCAGTAAATATTTAGACAGAGAACAGATAAAATGATTGTGTTGGAACCAGCCCCTGACTTCCTATTTAGCACTAAATCACTGGAGCACTTAAAAGAGAAAAACAGTGGCAAAATGTATCAAAATATACATAATATAGATAAATTTTCTTCTAACGCGAATGTGAATTCTTGAAATTTGGTAGGAGCTAAAATGTGCCTTTGGGGATGTGTGAAAAGCAAAGCACTGCTGCTGGTGGATCTCTAATTTCACTGCTCTTTTACTGAACTGAAAAAATAATTCACCAAAAACCCATCTGCCCAGAGACAGCCCAGGATACAGAACACTTTTGCAAACACTTGGATTTTTAAAATCAACAATCCCCTAAAAAAATAAATGAAATAAATAAAAATAAAAGCCTTGAATCTAAAATAGATGTGGAGGTGATGTTCAGGTCTCTGCTACTACTGCTGAGACTTCTGACCCTCCTCAATATTTCACTCTTTATGGAAAACATTTCTAATATCTCTAAAAAGCTCTAAAATTGAGAGGTTCATGAAAACGTTTTCATATTAGAATAATTTTGGGGATGTTGCTGGAGATTTCAGTCCTCTCTATCCAAATGATGCTTAAATATTCACGGATTTTATCCAGAAAACAAAAAAAATAGCATCTTGCCTAGCCTTCCTAATATCATTAGAGCATATAATCCTAAAAAGCATTTCCCCCCAAAAAGTACCAGCTTTTGAAGAAGGTGTGGCAGAGTTAATATCAATTTAATAATATCTTCCAAACAGGTCATTCCTCTTTCTGATTCCATTACCTGACTGCAGCTTCAACTTGATTCAGAGCTGCCAGCCAAAAAAGAATGGGTGGCACTATTAAAAGTTTTAATGGGGAAAAAGGAGCTGGGAAATGCCCCAAATGACCACAAGAATACACCCGAGTGGCTGCAGGATTATTGCCAATTCTCTGATTGCCACCTTCTCCTTCCTCAGTCCAAATAAAAAACTTTATTGGAATTTATTAAAAAGCCCAACAGGGCTGCTGGAGAAAGCTACCCCTGGAAAACCCAAATAAACTGCAATCCTCACCCCCCGGGTCCTGCAGCTGCAAAGAAATTTTAGGGAAAGTTTAGGAGCCTGAGTGAGGGGATATAAATTATTTCCAAGATATTACAAAAAATTGAGGGTTTGGATGGAAATCCAGAGGAACTCAGCAGGCTCCACTGTGGAGTTGATGAGTAACCTTCAACTTGTATGGCCAATTCCATAGAACAGCCACCCCCTGAAAGGACAGGAAAAGGGAAGGGAGAAAAAAACCCCAAACGTGCCTGAGAAATTGTGTTAAACCTCCCAAAGTGCCTGTGCACACCAAGATCACAGGGCTGTTCATTATGCAGATTTAAAGGCCCATAAACAGCTGGTAGTCCTGTCACTGCAGTAATTACATTACGGTTTTGGAGATTTAAATGCAGTTATTTGAACATTGTTTCTATTCAGCTCGTCACAGTGGGATCTCTAATTTGTTCGACACAGTCAACAGCAGAGTTGTCTATCTTGGACTAATTAGCACTCTCAAAATTTAGCAGTACCCATTTCCCAGCACAAAGGCTGCCTGAGAGTTGCAGGTTCTGTGCCTTCAAAGAGCTCTGGTGATGATAAAACCTCGTGCAGGATAAACATTTTCATTTTCCTGAGATTACTTTCAGCGTTTCGTAAAACCCCGCTCGTGAAGGACAATTAAAAAGTGGTAAACAACTCAAGGTTTTGAGGATGGGAAGGTAAATGGGAGCTGCACAGATGCTGGTATTTATATGGAAATGATGTTGAATGCCAATTATTTCTTTCTCTTACAAGAAATGAGAGTTGCAACAACACTGTCAAAACACGGGGAAACTCCACTAGTCAATGATTTCATGTTATCAATAAAGATGTTTTAGGCTGATAGAATAATCTCTCTGGGGGAGAGAAAAACCTCTGCAGGTCTTTGCTCTGGGTGTAAATTATTTTACTGGAATAAAAGTTGCAAGGCCAGAGAGAAGCACATGGACCAAACTTATTTCAGAGAGAGATAAGTGCAGCAAATTCCTCAAAACACCTTGGGCTGCCCCATTTCCACCTGGATCAAAGCAGGCACCCACCTGTCCCCATCCTGGGCCACCCTCCTGTGTGGGCACACGGGGAATTGGGCAGGGAATGTCCCCTTGAGGTGGAAAAGGAGTTGGATAATTGCTGTCACAGCCAGTGCCTGAGCTGAGTGTGCAGTGTGACCTGATCCTGCTGGGTTACAGTCCATCCTTGGGGTCACTCTGGCAGGGTCAGTGGAAATTAAACCCATCAGCCAGGCTGCCCTTGGGAAAAAGAGCTCTGGAAAACGTGTGAGGGTGTGCTGGCAATGAGCCCTGGGAACCTCGGAGCCAAAAAGATCTTCACCTCCACAAATTGTAAGACATCAGGAAAGAGAGAAAGGAAAAAAAAAGAAAGGAAGGAAATTATCAAGAAACAACCACAGGATCACAGCCTGGAGCCCAGAGGTGCCATCAATACAAGCCTGAGTGCTTAAGCACATTTCCAGGTCATCCTTTCACCCTCCAATTCCCAGTGTTTGTCCAGGGGGTGTTGCCTGATTCCCCAAACCAGGAAAGCTCTGGGAGGGAATCTCTGCATTTGGCAGAGATTTCTGAAGAGACCAGAGCAGCTGTGGCTGCCCCTGGATCCCTGGCAGTGCCCAAGGCCAGGTTGGACATTGGGGTTGGAGCACCTGGGACAGTGGGAGGTGTCCCTGCCCTTGGCAGGGGGTGCAATGAAATTATTTTTAAGGTCATTTCCCACCCAAACCATTCCATGAAGACTTTGCCTGGGCCAGAGCTTCCTGGGGGTGCAGGACTCTTTCTCCTCTTAGAGATTTGCTCTAAATGGATCCATCAGCAATGGATCTGGCATCAGCAGAGGCATCAGAAGCACAGGGACATCCATGAGCCCTTCTAGGAAAAAGAATTTCCCCACTGTGGGTCTCACACCAATCCTGCTGCACAGCAGCACCCACCAAGACAAATCCCAAAATATTGATTGCCAGGACTCAGAGCAATGTAACAGAGCCCTCTGCACTGCAGGGCTGTGCTTTTCCAGGGATCTTGGATTTCCAGCATTGAACTCCAGCTCTGCTTCAATGACAGACATGTGACACTTCTGCCATTATAAAAATATTGAGATCTCACAAACAGAAAACCACACATGGCTACACAAAGGCAGATGAGTTACAGAAACCAAAGATTCTCTCTAGACAAATTTACCTTTAATGACCAACCACTAAAAAGATGGAAATAGTCATTAACTTCAATAATTAATGAGCATATTTCAATATTATGATTTTATTACTCATTAAACAAGCATAAAGATTAAAGTTTTATTATAATTTAAGGAGAAATAGGTTTAGCCTCTCATATTTTGTTTCATAAATTATTTGCAGAGTGGTTTGGGGGATTTTCAAAGATGATCAGACAGAAGTGGGAGATTTTTGTCACTTCCTCTAAGATAAATGACAAACTCCTTGCCTGCTGCTGGCAGAGCTTGGAGTCCTCACACTGCACAGCCCTGAGAGATCTGATTCCAGGTAAATTAACTTGGATAATGGAAATGGTGAATTAATTCTATCGAGTCTTTAAGACAGAATTAATGCTTTGTGCTCTGTTTCCTTATGTTTATTTAGCTCTCACTATAAAATCCCAGTAGGTCTCTGATGTAGGACAGACCACTGGAAGCTGAAATTCTCCAGGAATCTCCAAGAGCCCTGAAATGGAGCTGCACCCACCTCTCCTGCACCCACCCTCATTCCCCAGGGAGACAAAAACCTGTTTGTGTTTCCCAGGGTTGAGGACATCAAATATTCCCTTTCCTGCATCCTCCAGGTATCTTTGTTAGTTTGTTTAATCTTTTCAATTAATTTACTCTTCAGTAGAATCATGTATCTTCAAGCAGCCACAGATTTAAAACCAAGATGTAAAGAGGAACGCCAATCAATCAAATAAATCTTTGTTCTTTAGTCAACTGAATTAATTAACATCCAGATGGCAATTGAAAAAAAAAAAAAAGAAAAAAGTTAAAGAAAAGCAATTTGTTTAACATCTTGAGCTTAGATAACATTTACAGAGGTGCAGTACAGGCAGTGAGGGAGGGAAGGGTTTCCCTCACTGGAGTTTGAGGTTTTTTTTTTTTGTTTGCCACAACCTAACCAGCTTCAATCAGGAAATCACAGAGTCTGCATGCCTTGATTTAGCAGGGCTGGGCAGGGCAGAGCCCTTTCCCAGCTCTGGGATTTCTGACAAAAGTGGGGGCTCCTATCCCAAATCCTACCTGCCACCCCGCTGTCACCTGTGTCCCCAAACTGATCAATCTGTGAGCTGGGAGGAGATGAAATGTCATTTATTGCCATCACCCCCACAACCAGCAGCACAACTGCATGTGACAGTGACAAAACGTCCCCAAGGAGCTCTCTCGCAGCTGCACAGAGCACAGGAACTCCTCATCCCCACTAACCCATCCCCGAATCCTGGCAATTTCTGCCACGAGCACCTGCACAGATGCCGGAGAGCGAACCAGGAACAGCAGCTCTCATGTTTCTCCCCAAATTTCAGACGGAAACTGGGGTTTCAAAGGCTTGCTGCTGGTCACAACTCACCACTGAGAGGGTCAGGGATGGTGAATTGTTTCTTTCTGCCGGCGGTGGACGTGGAGAGCTTGCGGGGCAGCGCTCGGGGGGTGCCCGGAGGAGCCTCCCTGTGCTGAGCCCTCCTCAGCTGCACCATCAGCTCCAGCCTCCTCTGCCTCTTCTGGGAACGGCAGATGAACTGGGGGTTGTGCTTCTCCAGGGCTTCCTAAGGAAACACAGAGGCTGAATTCTCACAGAATTCAAAGGAAGGAACAAGGTGTGGGGCTGAATTCGGTAAGGGATTAATAAGGTGATGAAATAAGAGGTTATTAAAGTGATGGAAATCAGTTTGGGTTTGGGTTGGAAAGGGCTCTAAAGCTCATCCCATTCCACCCCTGCCATGGCAGGGACACCTCCCACTGTTCCAGGAGCTCCATCCCCAATGTCCAGCCTGGCCTTGGGCACTGCCAGGGATCCAGGGGCAGCCACAGCAAATCTGGGAATTCCATCCCAGACCCTCCCCACCCTCCCAGGGAGGAATTCCTTCCCAATATCCCATTTACCCTGCTCTCTGGCAATGGGAATCCATCCCCCTTTGTCCTGTCGAGCTTATACATGTCTATGTTTCCAATTACATATTTTTACATCCAAATTCGAGTTCTTGATGTTTTGCCTGTTTCCTTTTCTCACCCCATCACTGAAGCAACTCGTCACTGACAGTTCACAAGCTTTCCTGTTTATTTAGATTGTCAGATCTCTCCATGGCTGATCCAGAAAGAAAACACTTCCCAGTCAAAGGCTGCTTCAACATTTAGGAATGTCTTAGGACAGAGGAAAGGAGCAGAGATGGGTCTGCAACATGTGCTGGAGGAAAAAGCAGGAAAGTCCATCTGCTGCTGGAGCCTGGTACCAACCTGGGCTGTGTCCACACCTCCAGCTGGTGCTGGAAGTGCCAGGCACTTGGGAACTGGGGATTTGTAAATTCCCAAACTCTTAACAAGTTCCCCCACAGGAACAGCAGCTGAGGCTCAAAACGGAGAGCCTGGAGAACCAGACAACCAAGTGGATACAAACTGCCAAAACTTCACTGGAAAGGGAACAGTCAAGGAATGTGAACTTCTACCCTTAACAAGTTCCCAGGAAGCAAACACCATCCATGGGGGAGAAGAGGAGAAAAGGGGGGAAAAAAAAGAAAAATAAGCAAGGAAAAAAAAAAATGTTTTACCCGCAGTGTCCATGGGGCTGCTGGAGTTTTCCCCAGCTGGGAGCTGGACTGTGGCCAGGTGAGCAGGTTTTTCTCCCAGGTCACACCTGGAGAGCAGGCCCTGGGCAGTGACACCCTGGGCAGTGTCACCCTGGGCTGTGACACTCTGGACAGTGTCACCCTGGACAGTGTCACCCTCCTGCCTCGCTCCCTCTCGTCCTGTGCCTCCAGCTCCTTTGTTCTGTCCCTCGAACCAGGGAATTCACAATTGCCTTGGAGAGATTTAAAAGTTCATTAGGAGTGCATGGCTAATTTTTTATTGGGTTCTCCACCTCATTAGACAGGGAGAGGGCAGTTCCTGAAATAAGAAAGCCAGGCTGTTATTAATAGGGCTCATTAGGCAGGAGAGATCAGATCTGGTGGTGGCTGCTCCTCTGTGACACCCAGAGTGTCCCTCACATCACCCACACCTCACTGGAAGGAAATCTCAATTAAAACTCTCCCAACACTCAGATCTCTTTGCTGGTGCCTCCCAAAATTGGTGCCATGGAAAGCCAGGGGTATCTTGCTGTGACCTGGAGTTCATTCCAATTTATTGCAGAAAATACCAGATTGTTATGGGCTTTAACCACAAATCGTTTCCTTTTCACCACACTGAGTCTTTCATCAGCACCACTGTTGGTTTTTTTTTCCTTTGTTTTTAATGCAGTTTGCTTTCTGTCATTCCTACAGATCCATTAGCCAGTGGAAAGACTCCTTTAAAAAAATAATCAACAAAAGGTTATTGTGCATTATAGGGTGTTATGATGAAAATTACCAATTCACATTGAGAAAAAGAGATTATTTTCTACACTTCTAGTGAAGTTTTAATGCTCACTGACTGATACTCCTGCACAAATTAGGACCAAAAGAGGCTGTGTGCACAAAAATCAGATTCTCATTCAGAGGACAGAACAAATCCAAAATAACAAAGGAACTTCGGAAAGGCTCCATATGAACTATTTGAAAAGTCACACTGGAGTGCTCCTTCCTTGCCAAATAATTTGATTTCTAGAACTAAATATCTGGGAATAAAGCCCGTTACTGTTTTATTTCAATTTTTGGTTACAATAAACTTAAAATATTTTCCTCTTTATGACATATTGTACATATTATATTGTACTTAAAAAACATATTAAAAAGATCTGTGTTGGGTACATTTGCCTTATAAAAGCCTGAACTGTATTTCCTCCCTAACACTGTTCTCACCAACATTTTGGAATAAACCTTGAAACCTGTGAACATGAAATTAAATTCCTCCCTAAGCCAGGTTTACAGAGGTGTGGATTAAGTTGGGCTTTGCCAGATCTCAGTGGATGCTTCAACTTTTGTAAAACAAAGTCGCTTCCAGTTAGGGGAATGCCATGATTGAACTTCAGGCACTGAAAACAGCATTGAGGCTTCTAAATGTGTGACATTCAGGAGCTTTATGCTCAATGATGACAAATTTTGCCTACCTGCTTACAAAAAATTCTCTTCAGAAACAACAGCTGTAAGAAGAAAAAGTTCCATGACCATTACAACATTTTTAAGGAATGAGTTTCTCACAAACATATTGATACTAAACCCAAATTAATCTCAGTTGTCTTCTGCAAAAATACCTGGTGCAGGAATACAGCTGCTGGTGTCACCTGCATTTTAGCTGTGAGAGTAAATGCTGGAAGTAAGACATCCCAGACACTGCTGAACCCAAAGAAATCATGTTTTACCCACTGAAATCTTGTTAATAATCACGGTTCAGGTTGTTGTGTTAAAAAAAAAAAAGATTGAAGGAGTGAAAGAAAGGTATCAGAGCAAGGTTGTAAAAATAACCTCACTACTGGTATTATTTGGTTAGGCTGGGGCTGCTTGACTTTGCAATTTTAATGCTTTTTCAAGATTTTCCTGGGAATCTAAGCCTATCTTGGTCATTTTAATCTTATTTTCTATTAACCATAGCAATGTATACAGTCAGATCAGCTGATTGATCTCTCACCAGATGACTCACGCTCAGCACTTAAAGCTGGACAAAAATGGCCTGACTTTCCATTATTTCACTTTTTTTTTTTTTTTCTTTCTTTGAGACTGATCTCATCTTCTTATTGAAACCATATTCCTGACAACCACAGTAGGATTTGTACCTTACTTTTTAGGAGCTGCTCTTGCCCGTGAACATTTTCTTCCCGGAGGATTCTCGATGACGCCTTTATGTTGCACACACTGTTGGAGACAGACATTTTTGGTTTCAGGACAGCCTGTGCTTGGATCTCTTTGGATTTGGAGGTGTCTTTGGAGGGCTCTGCCCTGTTGGATGAGCCATCAGTAGCTGCAGCAATGGTTTCTCTGGAGGCTGAATCTGGAGGGGAGCCAGGGGCTGTTGTGCTGCTCCTCTTCCTGCTTCCCAACACCATTGGTGTTCCTGTGGAAAACAGAAAAACAATCCCAGATCCTATAACATGGGAATTTTTTTTTTCATCAGCCTTCTAATCCATTTAATTTTTATTGGTATGGCAGGATCCTGAAGTTGTAGGGGCTGAGCAATGCCCTTCTCATCACAAACTTGCATGGCAAAGTGGTGCACAAGTTTTGGGGGCTGGTTCCTGCTGTGACTGCACAGAGCCAGAAGGGGCACAGGAAAAGCTGGGGATGGGAGATGCTTCTGAGGCAACCACTCCACTGGAGAGGGGTTAAAACCCCGATCCCAAAACTTGGTTTTCATCACAGCCACCACTGAATCCATAACAATGATTCTGATGAGGTTTAAACAATTTGAAATCCTAGAATCCTGGAACACTTCCAATTGAAATGTATCTTAAAGATTATCCCTTCCCACCTCCTGTCAGGGGCAGGGACACCTCCCACTGTCCCAGGGGCTCCCAGCCCCAATGTCCAGCCTGGCCTTGGGCACTGCCAGGGATCCAGGGGCAGCCACAGCTGCTCTGGGCATCCTGTGCCAGCCCTGCCCACCCTCACAGGGAACAATTCCTGCCCAAAATCCCATCCAGCCCTGCTCTCTGGCACTGGGAAGCCATTCCCTGTGTCCTGCCACTCCAGGCCTTTGTAAAGATTCCTTCATCTTTCTTTCTAAAATCAGATTTAACACAATTCTTTCTCTGCTGACTCTTTCCCATGCCTTGGTTGAGGAAGATTAGAAGTGTTTTTCTCCTTCGAGCCAATTCCTGACAAAGGCTGAGATGGCACTGCAGGGATTTAAAGAATTTGTGCATGTGGCACCTGGGGACGTGGGTTAGTGATGGGCTTGGCAGTGCTGGGCTGATGGTTGGACTCAAAGATTGTGAAGGGTTTTTCCAACCTAAATGATCCTGTGTTTCTGTGCTTGACACTTCCTTACCTCAAAGTCACTCACTAAAATCAGATCCTGCCATGTGGGAAGTTTTCAGTTCACTTTTCCAATCCTTAATCTACTCATAGTAGATAAGAAATATTCTTTTCCACAAAATTATGATCTCCTATGCATTTTAGTGACCTGGCCAGCTCATGTCTCTTTTTGACCATCCAGTATTTCTGAGGAAATCCGAGGCATTAAGATACAACACTTACTGTTTTTCCCTTTCCCTGCAGATCAGAGCTTGGAGCACAGAATCACAGAATTGTTTAGGTTGGCAAAGCCCTGTGAGATCGTTGACTCCAACCAAAACATCTCGAGCTCCTTTCTGTAACTGCCCATACAGTGAGAAGGAGTCAGCTCCTCAGGGGATCCTCTCGTGAGGGATCCCTGAAGATCAGCACAAACAGAAAAAAAACAAACCTGGTTTTTAATTAAATTCGCTGAGATGAACCCCACCCAAAGCAGTTTCACAGCCTTACAGAAAATCTGGTCAAAGCAAGGAGGTGCACACAGAGCTCCCAAACTCTGGGGTAGCATTTAAGCCCTCCTGCTCTCTGACAGAACTTATTTTTCTCTGTGCTTTTCATACATTGCAAACATATCCCTTATCTTTTGTCACTACCGAGCTCTTTTCTCAGCTGGAAATAGTTTTGATGCAAATGCTCTCAAGAAACTGGACAGACTGAATTCTGTGTGTGCCCTCAGAGCTCATGCCTATCCAGGGACCTGTTCCTTCATTCCCTGGCCAATCCCATTCCTGAAGTCAGACAAAAATGTCTTATGGCACAGAGAGGGGGAGAAACACCAGGACAGATTAATGGGGTCATGGGCTCAAAGGGTGGCTGTGGGAGGAGGCAGGAACAAGCAGTGGGGTAGGAGAAGATGAAGAAAGCAGCAGGTAGCAGTGAGTAACTGCAGAGCAGCAGGGGAGGAAGTCCTTTCACTCAGGCAGCCAAGAAATCAAATGGATAGAAGGGGGGAAAAAAGGAGGGGAGCTAAACCACAGGAAGAACCTGAATGGAAAACAGATTATCTCATTAAATCACCTTTTAAATTAAAATAGTTTAGTGGCCAGCAGTAAACAGAGAAGAGAAGAAAGAGGAAAGGAGGAAAGAGTTTCTGCTCATCCATGGCAGCATCACAGTGGGAGATAATTTGCCTTCATATCAAGAAATGGTCTGTGCAGCAAATGTGTGTTGTGAAGCCAAACAGCTTCACTGTCAGACTCATTGGCTCAAGCCAATGCTGTGTCCCCAGGAGGGTCCATTTGCTGCTGCTGGGCTCCCCAAAATCAGCAGGAATCATCAGGGGGGTCAAATGGGCTGTAAGGGAGAAGAGTGAAACAGTGGAGACCAGAGTGAGGGGAGGAGAAGGCTCCAAGCCCCATCTCCAGCTCGGAATATTGATCTGAACACAAGACAGAGGAGCTGCCTGGAGTATTCACACTCCATTTACTCCTAACTACCAGACTAGCTCTCCATGGATGTTGGCTTCCAAGTGTAAGTACAGCAACCTTCAAGAATGGACAATTAAGCTCCAGGAAATTTCTTACACCTTGTGCAAATGGAGAAAAGCTTCCCTTCTCTCTGCACCCCCTCCCTGCTCAGGGAAATGCCACCTGTGGCATCCTCCCAGCAGGGCCTGGGGGATCCCCATGAAGATGTGGATTAGGAGAGAAGGAAAAGAAATGCATGACCAGAACTAAGAATGAGGCCTAAAATTAGAAAAAGGGGATGGATGCTTCTTAGGATTTTTATGATGAAAGAAATGCCTTGAGAAAGAATTAAAACCCCCCCCACGATTCCTGAGGAAATTCAGGAATAAAATCAACACGTCCTTCCTGGCATGAAAAGTGTCTTCCTTGTGGATCTGGTTCTAATATTCTAACTAAATTTTAATCCTTATTAGATTCACAGTATGGTGGGGATTTTTTTTTGGTGGTAGTTAATTAAGGCAATAAGAAAGGTGCATCTTGTTCTTGTCTAACACTGAAGGCAATCAGAATAATAACAGGGTCAATTTGCTAAATTCTTTCTTCCAGCTCCCTCTTGAATTAACCTTTCCCTTCCAAAGGTGCACCCAGGTGCAGCCAATCCCTGGGAAAACAGAGCAAAGCAAACCAGACAGGGGCTCCAAAAAATCAACTCCCTCATCCTCAAAGCAGCTCTGAGTTACTTTAACGAACACAGATGCAAATGATATTTAGGAATTTAAAAAAAAAAATAGAATAAGGCAAAGGTACTTAAAGGTAAGATCACAGCATTTCACTCTGTACACCCTGGACCCGTTTTTAATATTCTGTGTGGGGAATTAGGACTGTTACTCTCATTAAGACTATCTGGAATTGTATATCTAAATCCCTCCACCAACCCAACTTGAAATATATATGCCCCACTGAGAATAGCCAGAATTGCAACTGGATGACCAGAAATAGATGTTTTTTCTATTATCCCAGCTGAGGAAAGGCTTTAAAACTAATGAACAAAGACATGCAAGTGTAATGCTTTGGGAGATATGGGAGAGCAAAACTCAAAGAAACAGAAAGCAGAATGACTCCATTAATAAAATTCAGCCAGTATGGATTGTAGTTGTAAAAGTTCAGCTGCTCATAGAAGCAAATTTAAGGAACAAAGTCATAATTACACCTGGAGAAGAGTAATTTTTGCCCTGTGCTCGATTTTTAAATAATGACTTAGTGAAAACCATATGATATTGGAGGAGTTAAAAATATTCTGTAAAACCAAGGGTAGGTTTTCAAAAGCTTCTTCAAAAAAAAAAAAAAGAAGAAGAAGAAGAATCCTTGATCTTGGAGTAAAATAAGTATATTGTTTTACTGTAAAGTATCTTTTTACGTTTCCCCCTCTCTCCCTTCAGGGGGTTTTGCTAACGGGAAGTGACCCTGCATTACAGCAGGTTAAACTTGCCTTTCCTTGAGACACACACAATCCAGGCAAACATCCCCTGCTCCATTGTTACTGCTCTTTTTTTCCCCATTTCACTGTACTGCAGGATAATTCAGCTTTTCATCCTTGCATATAACACCCTTCCCGGTGTTCCAGTGCGGATTTTTGATGATTTGTGACAAAGTGCTTCTTTGAAAGTGGCCAAAGGTCACTTTAGCAGAGGCGGGGCTGCAAATCCTCCCTGGCCACCAAGTCAGAGAGGTGGCTGGGCAGGGGACACTCGGGGTCGATTCCCTGCGTGTCCCCAATGAGAGCAGACACCAGCTCTGGAGGGAGCTTTACATCACAGACCACCTGCTGGGGGCTTTGTTTTAATTTAATAAAAGCCCCCCATCCTGAGCTGCTGAGCTCTCCCAGACCTCCGTGCTGGGAGCTGATGCTGCCAATACCCCAAGCAGAGAGGAGCAGGAATTAACATTCCTTAAATACAAGAAACTTCTGCCTCCTTCAAGGTTTAGGCCCAGTTGTAGAGACCCACACGTGCCTCAAGCAGCCATCCATAATCCCGAGCAAAACTCCAGCCCCTGTGTGACAGAGACTGATGGCTCAGCCCTTATCCTGAATCAAGGGCTGGCACAGCTAAGCCACGTAATCTCAGATGTGAGCAAACAGAGCACATCATCTCAACAGCCTGGTAACCCAGAGAAATGGAAGCATTGAGAGCCATGACAGCGTTATTAGTTGTGCCAGGGTTTGTCAAGGGATGCAAGATAGGAGTGAGGATTTGTTTTTCAGATCGCTGCCGAGGAAAAGGCATCGCTTGTAATCAGTCAACGAGCTGCACTTGGCCAGGGGGGCCACAAAATTCACCTTTTGACTAAAATCCCTGCTGACCAGAAACAAGACTTTTGTCCCAAGCTGCCTTGTGATGCTTCTCAAACGATGCATTTGCAAGAGGCAGCATCAGCTGCTGCTCAGCAGTAACATCCATGGAAACTACCTGAGTTCCTGGTAATGCAGCTCTGCCCACGCTCCCTGTTCAAAATGTGATGTTTACCAAGGTCTTGATTCACCTTTCAATAAAAGCCTGGGGCTGGACCCTGTCCTCAGCTCCATTCCCAGAATTGCCAAGATCCAAAGTCAAGAGAACTTTGCTGGCTTGAAGAGAGAGGCTCAGCCAGCCCATTCCTCCCAGTGAATGTGTCATTGCACCTGTATTAATGCTTCTGCAAACAGCCCTGCCTGGTGGGGATAAAGCTTAATTATCTCAGCTATATCAGTAACACCTCAAGCTAAGAGTCTAGATTAAAAAATTATCTCTAACAAAAAAAAGCTTCTCTTTTTCCTAGCTACCTCTTTTGGCTTTGTTTTTCTTTTTTTTAAACCATGTTGACAGCTGTGGCCACATTTCTCAGAAGGAAGAGGCTTTCTTTTGGCAAAAGCTAATATTTGACTGTAGAAAGTTGTAATCATTTAAAACAGAAAGTGTACCTAAGAGCTGTTAGGCTTCAAACCTATAATCAGTTCTAAGTAGGAAAAGCTTCTTAATGTCAAGAAACAGCTTGTTTACTGAAGGCTTTGGGCAAAATTACTATAGTGGCTTTAGAGCAAACAATCCCAAACCCAGCTAATCACCAGCCCCTAACAATCAGCCTCTCTGTGCTGAAGGCCAATTTATTTTTCTCAAAGCACTCTGCAAATAGTTAATTGACCTTCTCCCTTGGTATTAAACAAGGGAACACCACTTATCCCAGGGGGAGAATGGGGACCAATGTGTGCTGCACCCATTCTGGCTGCCACGGAGAGTTTTGGTGGAAGAAGAGTTTGAAGTGGCTGCACCAGCAAAATCCTGCAATTTAACAGCCTCCAGTTACACCAGGGCAGGTTGAGGTTGGGTAGCAGGAAAAATGAATGACAAATTGCTGAGAGAGTGGTTAACCCCAGAAACAGGTTTCCCAGGTGGAGCCAGCATCCCTGCACCTGCTGAGGGGCTCCAAAAAATAAGAGATGTGGCACTTGGTGGTAGGGTTTAGTTGACTTGGTGGATTTTTTCCAACCTTATTGATCCTGTGATTCTGTGAGAAGGAAATGCTCTTGCAGGACATCACCTTACCCTCAGGGTGATGAGAGGGTATAGCTACAGCAGAATATTTTAGTGGGCAGCTGATACCCCACCCACAGGATTTGAGGTGACTGCTCACACCAATAAGCTCCCAGTATCCAGCTGCTCCACTACAGTGCTTGTCTATTTTACTGACATTTTTCCCTTTTCCCTCCTATGAGCTGGGAGAGGATGAAAGGAGAGAATATTTACTGCTGTATTTTCGAGACATTCCCTGTAACAACCACAGACCCCAAACCTCCGAGTTAGAAATCCATGTTTGCATTTCCAGGATGTCATGCTAGAAGCTATCAGACGCTATTGTAGTGACTCAAGGAGTAATCTGATGCAGTGTGACTTGAAAAAAAAAAAAAAAAAAAAAGTTCAGGATGATTCAGAACATTTAAATGGTGATTTGCAGGGCAAGGAAGGTATGGACCACTTGGAATTCTCATCATGTCCGAGGCACCTAGTTCAGCTCTTTCTGACAATTTACCACAGCCTGGCTGAGCCAAGTTTTCATTTCACAGACTGCACAAGAGTTGTTCCTACTTTAAACCAAGTGTGAATTAGGGGAAAATGAGGCCCTTTACTCCACTGGCATAATGCAGTCACTGAATCCACAGAGCCCATCTCTTTTAATCATTATTTTAATGATTCTGGTGCTCCGGCCCTGCTGCTTGCCCAGGGTGCTAACGAGTGACTCCAGCCTTTCACTTCAAATTGTGTCACATTCTTACCAGCTCTGGCAGCTCAAGATAGAAATGTCACAGAATCACAGAATCCTAGTTGGAAAAGACCTTTAAATCATAGAATCCAAAATGGAAAAGAGTGGAGGAATCAAACCCTCAGTTTTCATATGCTGAACTTTAACTTGGATCTTCAGACAACACGAACATCTTTGGGAAAATCTAATTTATAAGTTTCACTCATAAAAATGTGTTCTGTATCATCATTAACAGGGCAGACATCCTTCTGTCCCCCAGAGAAACAATGGCCTTTCTACCCAACACCTTCATTGCTATGTCCCATAACAGAAAATTGAGCCTCTAATCCTCAAAAGGCATTTCCTGAAGGAAACTTCAGCTCCAGTCAAATTATTTTATGATCGTGCCCTTAAACACACAAAACCAAACAAAAACATGCACAAGAAAACCCCAAAGAAACAAACAAAGCCCGAGAAAACCCAGCCATCTCTGTCTGCTCGTTACCTTAAACCACAGAGAAACTGATAAAGAGCAATTGGTTCCACAGGAAAATGATCTCAGCCAGGTCACTGTGACATCCCAGCATTGTCACTGAGAGCCAGCCCTGAGCATCATCACCCTTCTCCCTTGCTCACATCACTGCCCACAATCTCCAGGGGCAGCCTTGCCTCCACATGGCAGGACACAAGGTCACCACATCTTCTGATGTAATAAATAAATGGTTTAAAGGAGTGGAATATCAAAGAATAGCCCTCCTGCTGATCCCTTCCTTCTCCTCCACCCCCTGTCCCACCACATGAAGGGGAGGGAAGCAGGCCTTTGAGACACAAAGCAAAGCTGGAGAGCTGGTACTCCAAAAAATGCAAGAGGAGGCATCCCCTTCCTTCTGCAAATGAATTTAAAAGCTCCAAGATAAAGAGAGGCAACTGCTCTGGCCCATCACAGAGGTTGGGGTCTGCCTCAAAGGCTGGCAGCATCTTCCAGAGACACCTGGAACAGCATTGCCAGCTCCTCACTTGAGTTTTCAGCACCTGAAATGATTGAATCCTCATTTTCTGGGGATGCAGCACATGAAGGTCACACCTCAGAGTAACAGTGACACAGAATGTCTAGACTAAGGAAAATTGACAGCCTCCTCCATTTTAAATTTATCCCAGATGAAGTGAAACATCAAAGGAGCTCCTTTTAATGGGCTTTTTGGCATGTGGTCCTTTGTTCTTAACAAGTCAGCACCAGCTGCTGTGTCCATAATGCCAAGTCAGTAATGTCCCCAGCCAGATTCCTGGCTGGTGTAAATCAGTGTCACTCCTCTGCAGGCACAGATTGCAGTTGGTTGACATCAGCTGAAGATTTGGCTCCTTGTGCTTAGCAGGTGCAAGCTAAAGTCAAATCTCCTGTGCCATATTTCATCTTTGTCCTGTCTTCACCACCACTTCTGCTGCACACATTTGCAGGGTGGGGAGTTAATTAGCATCAGCTGGAGCTGCTCAAGTTTCTATACAATAAATTCCATATTGTCAGGAACTGCTTTCCTCTAATTATATCTTGTTCATGTAGATATATATATATATATATTTATATTTACACACATACAAATCTTGTCCTCTGGCTTATTGCATTATTATGGTGGCTTTCCCATAAAAAGATGAGGTGAGAACACCAGATAGGCCACATTCCTTCATTATAGCATTTCAAATACTATTTAATTAATGAAAGTAAATTGTACTTATAGCCTTCAGATTTCCTAATTAGCTCATTCTGATTACCAGGCAGATATATTAGTTTATAGGTGACACACAAGATTTTCTTGATACATAAATGTCTCTAATACCTAGAGCTCTTCAACATGTATTTGAAACAAAAATATATTTTTGCTTTTCAGGTTATTTTTGCTTATCAAATTCCCACAGCACTAGGTGTTCTGATTTTACTCTAGTATGAGTAGGAACATACATACATGCATCAAAAAATTAAAATAGATCTTGAAACAAATTAAATTCTAGTTATTTATCCCTTAAAAACACACTGCTGACTTCAGCACTTGTTAAAAAATAAGTTCAAGAAGCAAACAGAAGTCTGTAATCATCTGGGGCCATTCAACACACCCAAAGCCCAGATCCCATCTCAGTTTTCCCCACGTGCTGCCTTGGGTTGTTTTAATTAAGCAAATTACGTTTTCAAGTCACCTGCCACACCCTTTGGGAACGGGAATCAGCAGGTACACCCCGAGTCTCTGATGTGACCTGTTCACTGCTGTGCCTGTGTCCTTCCCCTCCCAGGCATTTCCCCCCTGAATTCTGCAAAGGGAGTGTTGGGAGTGCTCCCCTGGGCACCCCTGGCCAGGACAGTGCCAGGGGCTCAGGCACTGCTGGGCACCTTCATCACAGCCACCCATTGTGTGTCATCCCCTCCTGCTGCCGGCTCCAGCACAATGGAACGTGGAATCCTTTGTGTTCCTTGGCTCCAGCCATTCCCCCAGCACTGCCAAGGCCACCACTGCCCCGTGTCCCCAAGTGTCACACACGTGGCTTTTGAATCCCCCCAGGGTTGGGGACTCCAGCACTGCCCTGGGCAGCCCTTTCCTATTGGGAATTTTCCCCAATAACCAACATAAACCTCCCCTGGCCCAGCCTGAGGCCATTCCCTCTCCTCCTGTCCCTGTTCCCTGGAGCAGAGCCTGGCCCCTCACAGAATTCACAGAATTTGGGGTTGGAAGAGACCTTCAAGACCATGGAGTCCAACCCAGCCCTAAGAGCTCAACTAAGCCATGGCACTGAGTGCCACATCCAGATTTTTATAAACACACCCAGGGATGGTGACTCCACCCTGGGCAGACAATTCCAGTACTTGGTCACTCTTTCCTGTAAAAAACTTATCCAATAACATCCAGCCTGTATTTCCCTTGGCACAGCTGGAGACTCTGTCCCCTCATTCTGTCAGGTGTTGTCCCCTCCTGTCAGGGAGTTGTGCAGAGCCACAAGGGCCCCCCTGAGCTTCCTTTTCTCCAGGCTGAGCCCCTTCCCAGCTCCCTCAGGAATTCTCCAGACCCTTCCCAGCTCCATTCCCTTCCCTGGACACCCTCCAGCCCCTCAATGTCCCTCTTGTCCAAGACTGACCCCATGATCTGAGGTCCCTGAGCATTTCCCAGCACAGGGATGGTCTCTGCCCTGGTCCTATGGCCACATTGCTGATGATCATCTTATAACCCTGATGTCCCTAATTTTGGGTGGCTTACATGGGAATGTAATTCATGATTTTCCCTTTTGTCATCTCCCCCCACCCTCCTCACACATCTGTCCCTCAGCTCAGGGCAGTGGGACCCAGCACAGCACCCACCACCCAGACTGGATTCACCCTCAGTTATTATCCCTTAATATCTCTGCACATCAGTTTTGGGTGTGACAACAAAACACAAACAGAAGTGTAGAGGTGAGCAGGAAATATTTTGGTTTAGAAAACAGCTGAGATGTGTGAAGGTGCTCAGGCGTGAAGAAGTTCTCTGTTATCTAAGCTCAAATGGATAAATTTAGATGTTGGCATTTATAATCTTCCCTAGAAAAGTGATGATATTGTTTAATCAAGAGGTCAAAAAGAACTTAAAATTGTCTCATTTTCTTCTTTTTCTCCTTTTTAATAATTCAGCCTAGAGCCCGGTAGGTAATAGATAGTGAAAGATGGATGAAGAACTAGATATTCATGGGGAATATATCCCTCATGAAAGGTAGGTGAGAAATGAATATTAAAAATGTTCCTGTCTTCAGCAGAAACAAGACTAATCTTTTCATTTCTAACTTACCTTGTATTTATGAGACATCAGCTGCAGACAGGAAAGGAAATTGCAGCATTGCCTGAAAAGCAGTGTTAGCAAGTTCTGACAGCTTGTTAAAAGCCATGACCAAAGGCAGGGTGATGCACATCCATCACCCCTGACAGGGACCTCGTGGAGCTTGCCCTGGGCTGGCCCTTGGCCACATCTCTGAGGTGGGTGGCTCATGTGGCCCTCAGTGGGACCCTTCACACGTTCCTGCAGCTGCCCAGGGGATGGAAATGTTGGCCACTCACTAAAAATAAACACAATTCTGTCCTACGGCTCTGTCCTCCCACGGCTCAAGTCTGACTTCATGCACAACATGGATTTTCCAGCACTTACAATCCCATTTCTTGCCAGATAAGGGAAGTAAAGGCCCAAAGCAGTGGAGCCAATAGAAGATGCAGTCCACAGTGGGGAAATATCATATTGCATCCTTGGGATGCTCTAGCATGAACCATGGCTTTGAACTCTGAGTCTCAGAGATTTGGATTTCCAAGTGTAATTCCCAGCCACGAGCAGAGCCCAAGATTTACATGTCATTAATAATCCTAAAGCATCCTTTTCATATGTGGCACATGGTGGAAATATATAACTCTGGAGATTACCTGGCCCAGCCTCCTGCTGAAAGAAGGGCCTTAGATGGAGTTATCCAGGTCCATGTAAAGCCAAGTCTTGAGCAGTTGGATTTGGACATGAAATAATGAGTAATACAGTAAGTGGAGTCATCATTGCTGCAGTGAAGTCACACAAAAGATTAGGAAAAAGACACTCCAAAGAGGCCATGACTCAACTGGGCCTATAGGAAACAGCAAACCCAGCCCCAGCATCTGTAAAGCAGAGAAGAATTTGGGTGCTCATTCCAACTCAGATCCTAATAAAGCAACCTATACATCCTGGAAACTGCATTTACAGATCTCATACAGAGAAGTGTAGCTTTGAAAGTAATTTTTCTTTTTTTTTTTTTTTTCAGCATAGTGATGTTATTACCACTTGTATTTCTGCTGGCAGGAAGCTCTTGCCTACAGCTGCAAACCAATATAAACTCCAACTTTCTGGGTCATCAGAAATGTAATGGACAAAGTGCTTTTCTGCAGTTACCTCATCTGTAAGATAACTGTGTTAAAGCACGAACACTGTGACAAAACTTGTTCACTGTCCCTTCTTTGCTGCTTCTCCCTTCTTTTTAAAACACTTCATTTCACAAACATTTCATTGCATAAACATGGAGCAGAGCAAAGCTCAACGGGAACGGGTTTGAATCAGTAAACAGCAGAGGAAAAGGTATCCAAAATAACTGGGAATCTAGAATGGGATGAAAGTTCTTCTCCAAAAGGGTTGTCCAATCCTAGAAAGATTTAAAAACCCTTTGGATGTGGCACTTGGGGACACGGGTCAGTGGTGGCCTTGGCAGTGCTGGGGGCTGGCTTGACTGGATGATCTTAAAGGTCTTTTCAAACATAAATAACTCATGATTGATAATCTCATACCAACACTTCTCCTCCTCTCTTCACCCATTCCAGAAGTAAAAAGGGCTCAGTTTTTCATTTTTCCCAGATTAAAAATCACACCATTCCCTCTCATTTGAAGGACCAGTGTGGATATCCCATGCATTTTACCAGGTTTCTCTTGATTTAATAGTTGATGGCTGCTCATTACTTGGACCCTGCTGACAAAGGCTGTTGTTTTGGAGCATTACTCTGGTTGTTTATACAAATTTCACACAGGAAAGTTGTAGTAAGCTGATAAACACCTCCTTACATATTACAAAGGGTCTCAGCAAGAGAAATGTGTATCTTTACATTCTACATTATGGCCCACACAAAAGGTGGAAGCAGTTAAAAAGGTAACACTTCCCATGTTTATTTACACCTATAGTCTTTTGTACACAAATGGTGGAAGTCCTTTATCACAAACCAGTATTTCTCAGCTCCTTACTTCACCAATTTCCTCCTTTCAGTAAAACTATGGAGCCATGAGCAACCTCCCAATTCACTTTCCAATTATTTCTAGTAAAAGTGGTTCTTCCATGCCACCATGGCGTCACTAAGCTCAGGGAAGGCTCGGTTTTAAGTCTGGTTTATCACGGAGAAACCTTAGATGGTGTTAAACAAAGCCTTGAATACATAACACTCCCCATGGAGTGACATTCCCTGATATTTAAAATTAGGATGGATGCAATGAAATGTTTCATTTGCTGGTGCCATCTCTATATATTTCTATCCCAAACCCCTTAGCACTGGTTGGCATCTTCCCTCTCCTGCTCCCCACTGTGCCTTCTCCCCTCCAACACCTCACAGCCTGGATTATGCTTAGGAAAAGAGAGGAATTTTATCTCAAAGGGAGAGCAGCAGAGCCTGCAGGGAGTTTGCACCTTGCCCAGCCCTCGAGGCAGTCTGAGCCTTCTCATCTTTCTGTTTCCTTCCACTTGCACCCTGGGAGGATGAAGGTACAAAGGAACATTAGGAAGTGGCTCATGTTCATGCACTGACCCTTAGATCAAAAAGGCCGTGCAAGAACTGGGTAATTGCAATTAAATGTAGCCCAAGGCTGCAGGATACACAGGGGGTGAGTTTAATCTTTGTGCTTTTGGTAAAAAACAGACTCCACTCATTGACAATCTGCCCATCCACCTTCCCTTCCTGGAAAGGCAATAAACTCAGCTGTGGTTATCCAAGTGTGCTGGGAAATCCCAGTGCAGCAGGAGCTGCCCCACTGTGGGCAGGATTCGATCCCCAGGGCCCCTCTCCCTCCCCCAGGAGCAACGCTGCAAAGAACATTTTATGTTTGTAAAATGCTTGGAAAGGTTGGAAACAAATGTGTTCAAGATTTGCAAACCTTTTACCTGGTTCCATTAGGTAAGAAAGCCTGGGCTTATTACTGCAGCTTTCTAAATAAAAGCTGAAAACAAGATCATTTTTAATTGCAAGGAGCACAAAACCAAGCTCAGTGCGGTCATCTCCTTAATTTCACACCTTGAAATTCAGCCCTTATTTAAAGATAAACCTAATTATTTTCAGGGGATAAGCACTTGCAGGTTGCTGGGAGAATAATAATAAAATACTGTTATAAATGGTTAAGAAAAGAGGTTTAATGCAGAGAACACAGGGGGATTTTTCTCTCTCAGCTGATGAGCAGCACGCATCACTGGCATGGCAAATATTCATGGCAGTGCTGGAGCTGGAAACCTCTGGGTTGTGCTTGAACTCCCTGAGCCTGTGCAGAAGCAAGGATTGCTGTTTTCTGCTCTCACACAATCACTGTGGTAGGGCTGCTCCAGCCTGGAACCTCTGCTCCACCAGCCCGAGGTTTATGGAAATGACTTACCTGCCTCACTGCTTGAATTGGGAATTTGGAGGGAAAACACAGCGTGGTGGCTGCCAGGCTGCTCATCCTCTTCCTTTGCTGCTGCTGCTGCCTTGTGAGGTCCTCTGGGAAAATCCACAAATGCTGGAAGTCCCGAGGCACAGACACTTCGCAAAGGGTATTTACTACCCAAATGTCCTTCTTTTATTTCCCCTTTCTCAATTACCTTATTTCCCGTGAAGGCAGTGCTCAGGTGTGATCTGAGTGGAGCCCCTTTTGCTCCTGGGAGCTTCCTTGGAGCTCTCTCCTCCATGGGCTCTCCATTAGCTATGCCATCTACTCCATCTGCTGTTAATCCGGACAAACTGCACTTCAGCCTCAAGGACAACGTGGATCTATACATTTTTTGGCATTTAACTCGAGCTTGGTCAATGCACACGTGGAGCGACTTGTCTAAATAATAGATGGTGTTTGGGCACGGCTGGGACACCTGGAGCTGGACACTGGAGACGAATGAAGGGGGAATTTTCTCCCTCCCATCACTGCTTTGAAGACCCACGCCATCCTTCTGGATTCCAGGGTCCAAAAGCTGCTTTGGGGGTTCCTCACCCAAAATTTTGAGCAATTTTGAGCAAGACTTGGAAACCTTTGAAGGAGTTTGGTTAGCGTGGGCTGAGGGAGGCCAGCACTCGAGGACAGCAGGGACCTTGCTGGGCATGGGGGACACGGTGCTGGGCTCCTGGCCAGCCCCAGGGCCACTAGCCACGTCTGCAGAGCCCACAGCAACACGCCTGGCTGTGACAGTGATGGAGGCAAAGCCTCTCTGCTGGCCTGGACACTGGTTTGCACTGGGAGAGTCCGATGGTGACATGGTGTCCTCTGAGGATGCCTGAATTTCCAATCGGCTGGGAAACACCAAAAATGTTCTGCAAACGATGGCTGGGCCGTGGTTAGGCAAGGATGGCTTCGTGGGACAAGCTGTGGGCTGGGGGATCAGAGCCTGCATAGGCAGAGAGGACTGGCTTGCCCTGGATTTATCCTCATCAATCTCTGCACTGATTACTGGTGAAATCAATGCTGTGGTTTGGGAAGGCAGAGGTTCCTGCAAATGAAAAGATTCCCTGTTATCACCATTCTCCATTATCCTGTGTGCAACTGCTTCTCATTCACCATCTACCACAGCAGGCAGTTTTGTTCAAAATCTCTTCTTCATTTTCTATTCATAATAACTTTTTTTGTAATTTAAAAATCCACACTCTTGAAATCAATTCTGAATTGTCTGGGAGGCTTCAATGAAAATTTTATCACTCTGGTGAAGGAAAAAATATTAAAATTTAAAACCTGTATTCCATAGTATTATTTGGAGTATTTAACTCATCACCATGGATGGGATTGGTGGGTGTTTAAAAACGGACATGGCAAAGACAGTTGCCAGTTTCAGATTATAAACTCCTCTTTCATGATGATCTGCTGGAATTTAAAATGCATTTAAGTACATTATGGATGACTGGCCTGTGACATCACATGCTGCAGAGGACATGTGAGCACCAGGGGCATGACAGCTTTACAACCTCCCCAGTTATAGGCATGAAAAACTCCCAAAAAAGTGATACAGTTGCTCACAAGGGTTCTGGTACTATTTTAATTAATTAGTTCCCTCTTTGTTGTGATTCCTTGGTGACACCTGTCAATGATGTACAAACACATTGTACAAGACTGATTGACAGTGGCCCAGATTAATTTTTCCATCCATGACAGGGAATATCCATCTTGACAGACAGCATCTCATTTCCTTTGTGGTGACAAAGGAGATGCTTTTATGTTCCAGCCCCTCTGACAAAGAGTAAACCTGAGTTTAAAGCCTCCTGCTATTGTTATCTACCCTGCTGGGCATGGAAATCCCATGAAATAAAGCACCTGGCCTAATCTCATTGCTGCTGTAAATTGGCTGATTAGATTGCTCCTGCCCTGTGCTCCCAGATCTCTTGATCCTAATAGGAAAAAAAACCAAAAAACCCCAAAAAACCCCAAACACAACGCTGAATTGGCATTCAAAACCTGAGGATCAGCTCCTAAAGAAAGGAGAAGATGGCAATGTGTTCAGTGCCATCCACTCCTGCTTGCTGGGAATCCACCCCAGTGCCAGCTGAGTGTCTCTGTCAATGGATCATCAACGGCAGGACCCAACCAGGGCTTCACAAAACACAGCATTGTCCTTCCTGCAGGAGGACTGTGAGGGTGACAGAGCTGTGGCCTCCCTGGTGCCATGTCCCTGGTGACACTGCACCAAAGCCCGTGGGGAGATGATCTTTGAGGACCCTTCCAGCTGGAACCATCCTGAGCTCCCATCAAACCATCCCTGTGCTGCTCCTCCATGCAGGAAAGCATCAGCAGAAAGAGCTCCTCTGTATCTCTTGGGAACCCAAATGGGCAGAGGTAGATCAAGAGTTTATTAACGAGGTGAAATGCCAGATAAATTTTATCAACTCTTTAAACCAGCTGCCTGTGGTTTGGACAATTCAATAATTTCACAGCCTCAGGGGAAGCGTTTTCTTCCTCCTCTGTTTCTTTCATGGTTTGTAACAACATTTGCCTCATATTTTCTTCACTTCATTTACTTCTACCTACAGGTTTAAGACCTTTGCATGCCTTCCAAAAGTCTCAACTTCCCCCAGATTTCTACAGGGCACCAAAGAAGAATGTTCCTTGAGAGACTTTATTTTGGATGCATCTCTCATGCTCCAGTAGTTAATTTGACATTTATTTCTTTTGTTGAGAGCTGCACAGATGGAGACATCCTGCAAGAGTCCAAAGGCATGTCAGAAATGCTCCTGATTAGCTACAAACTCATGCACCAATATTTTAAATAATTTACTTTTCCTCTTTTTTCCTGCTGAAAATATGTATTATTTCCTCCTTCCAATCTTTAGCAAAGAAATGGATCTTTAAAGTTTGTCCAGCTGATCCTGTGCTCCTTGGGAGCTTTCAAGCTTCACTGCACCTTCTGAAAAAAAAAAAATCCACACACAAAGTAACTGTGGTGAGCTGAAAACCTCAGGCTTTATCCCGAGGACATATCAGGGAGAGGGCACTGATATTTGGGATATTGCTTGATTTAGTCTCGTGGGGTTTTTTTTACAACTTATTTTCCCCAACAAAACATGCAATTTCCACCCCCCTCACCAAGAGCACGCAGAATCACAACACTTAACCATCATTTTATTTGGTTTTTCTGCTGCCTAAGCTAAGCTTAGCTAAACAAAAACAAGTCCAAACATACTGCTCAGCAATCAGTGATTGTTTTCTAAACCCTCCTGCGTTCTGCTGACTGCTCCCCAGACGGAATTTATTTATTTTACCTTGGTAGGGCTCGATTTTCCCTGCACACCACTCTCCTGCTGAAGACCTGTGCATGTCCTCTGACCATCAGGGCCCCAGCATTTTTGTGTCACCCCTGGGGAAAAACAGAGAAAGGAACATTACTGTCAGTGCTCTGGAGGAGATGAGTGAGGAGATGTGTTTTTAAATGGAGCAGCAGGAGGGAAAGAGTCCTGGACATGATGTGACTGCCCTGGGATCTGTTTGTCCCTCTCCATGGAAGAGGCTCTTGAAATACCCCTGGGATCCTTTTGCAAGGATTTGGACAGTCCCACGCTGTGTCCAGGGCTGGTCCAAAGCTTCACAACCTCTGCTTTTGATTTCCATGGCTTCAGGCAGGACTGTGGAGGGGCTGGGGCAGGCAGGACATGTGGATTTCAGCAACTGCAGAACGGGGAGCACAGAACCCACAACGAGCTGGGCTTCCCTGGCACCGGGTCACCTGCACACTGAGAGAGCTGCACTGATTCCAGACCACATCCACAAATTCTGTCACCTCACAGCACTCCCAGTTCAGTGAGAAGTGCTCCACCAGCACCTCAACCTCTGCTGTTGTCACAGGTTGTTTTCTGCGAGCACAATTCTCTCCCTGCAGCTCTTTACACGCAGCTAATTTCCATTTAACACACTCTGGGCTATTGCACTGATGCATTACGTCTGCTGTCAACTGCTTTGCCAGGAATTACGTTACTTTCTAGTTTGTATTAAGCATCCAAAATTAATTTTCAGAAATTCTCCATTTGGACTGAAATCTCTTGACGTTCCTGGCTGTTGTTTTACAGCAACATGTCACACCACTGCTAAGACCTTTTGTATTATTTTTCTTCCACCCAGGCAGGCTGCCACAAGAGAAAATTTTTTTGCTAAGCAGAATGTCAGTTTATGTGTTACATTATATTAACAAAGGAATATAAATCAGCTCCACTTTAGGAATTGTTTATTAAACCATGCCCACCACAACAGAATTCATCTCCTTGGGAGAAGGGGAAGAGGAGGAAGATATCAGATCTGTCCCTCAAGAAATCTTTAGTCCCACCACAACATTTGGTTGGTGTTTGATGAGCTTTTTGTTTTAATAAGGTACACTAAAATATATTTTAACACTTCCCTACCATAACTCCAAGATGCCAATGCCACCATGTACATCCATAGCTGGCATGAAGGAAAAGATTTGTTTTTGTCATTGAGTAACAGAGTCCAGAGCCACAGTGTGGGAAAAACCAGAATCCAGAAACCAGCCAGAGCAGAGGCCCACTCCGTGGTTTTTGGCAAAGGAATAAATAATGCTGGGCTGCAGTCAGTGTAAAGGCAGGGAACCTGGTCTGGCACTGGAAACTGCTGGCACCAAACACGGGCAAGGTGCCCTTGGAGCCAGCTCCTCAGCCTGTGGTGTGAGGACAGCATCAAAGGACAAAACCCTCCTCTGCTGCTGGGGAAGCCTCGTGGAAAAGTTGTTTTCAGTCCATCAGTGAAATGACACGTGGTGTATCTGTGCTGTGGTGAATTACACGTGGGCACCTGCATGGTGAAGGGCAGCCACTTGTGCTCTTCTTTATTTTTTACAACAACTAAATAAGGAATAACCTGCAGACAGGGGGTAAAGAAGAAATTCTTGGATTGAGTAAGACATTAATAGAAATTTGATAAAAAACCCCTATGTATTTAAAGCAACAACATCCACTAAGTTACCAATATTTTCCTGAAATGCTTTGCAGTAAGAACCCCACAGTCGTGTGAGATCAAGGAGGAAATTACAACAGGAGATCATCAAACTTCTGAATGTCAAGTGGTGCACAAGGAAATCCAGAGGCAGGCCAGGGATAAACCAGATCCAACAGGCTCATTCTTCCATGAATTTCATTCAAATGCATTTCCAGCACCAGATACAGACTGAGGACTACAAGGTCAAAGAAGAACAAGTTGTCAAAGTCCACACTGCAGATTGCACATAACAGGTAAATTATTCTTATCCAAGTAAGCTCCCATGATTTGCAATAATCTGTGAGTAGAATCTTCCAGTATCCCACAGATCCCTTGGAATAGATTGGTAAATTCTTGCCTGTCTAACTTTGAAAAGTAACTGTTTCTGGAGCAGGAGAGGCAGGAAGAATTGAGGTGAGAAGAAGAAGAAGAAGAGGAAATCTTTATTTTCTTTGCTAAATTATCCACAGTGGAGTTTTGCATTGCCTTTTTTACCCCATCCTGTGCAAGGACATTCTCATATTTCTATAGGAATCTTACAGCTGGAAAACTCTCAAACTTTTGGCAAGTATTTGCTGAGACAGATTAAATGGCATTGGTGGCAAAAGCACTGGCATTTATCATGGTATTATTAAATCTATTGTTGGAAGTTACACGTTTGTTAATTCATGTTAAGAGAACAAGCAAAAAAATAAATTAAAAAAAAACCCCAAACCAAACAATAAAACCCCTAAACCTTTAGAATGAGCTCGAATCTGTGCTTGCAATGAAGGCACTACAGGGAGCACAAGGCTGTAGCTGAGATGTGTCACACACTGAGTGTTCAAATTCTCACTGCTGACAAAACACAGCCCTGGAACCCTTGTTATACAACAAAATGCAAAATTCTCCTTTTCCATGGTGTGAAAGCATGAAAGAAATGGCATTTCAAGTACTTTCTGTCTCTGTGGGGAGCAAGAGAAACTTAGCTGAAATCCCAGGGGTTGGTTTAACCTCCCCAGACCTTCCCTTCCCACCACAATCCACCTCTCCAGCTTAAAAACAGGAGATGCCACAAGGGATGGAGGAGCAACTGCTGGCACACGACCTCTGTCCTTTGACATCTTCACTTTTTCATTCTGTCCCCTCACAAATCCTGCTTGTTGAACCAAATGCTGCTCTCCTTGGCAAGGCATGTGGACATCCAGCTGCAGCCCAGGGTTTTCCTAATCCTGGAGTGCAGCTGGAACTCATTCCCCAGGTCTCCAGTGCCTGCATCCTGCCTGGGGCCAGCTGGCAGCTGCCTCAGATAAGGGTTCAGAAAAGATGGGACTTGGAAATCAGCTGCTGAAGCCCAGATCCATGGCAAAGGTGAGGGTGTTTGGCAGGTCCAGGACAGCCTCACACTGAGCCAGCTCAGGTTTTGTGCAAAATTTGGGATTCATGTAAAAAACGTGGAAACAGTGGTTCAGGTCTTTGCCAGGCTGGGGGACACTGGTGACAAACCAGCTGTGAGGACATTGAGGGGCTGGAGGATATCCAGGGAAGGGAATGGAACTGGGAAGGGGCTGGAGAATTCCCGAGGGAGCTGGGAAGGGGCTGAGCCTGGAGAAAAGGAGGCTCAGGGGGGCCCTTGTGGCTCTGCACAACTCCCTGACAGGAGGGGACAGCCGGGGGGATTTGGGATCTGGGAACAGGGACAGGAGGAGAGGGAACGGCCTCAGGATGGGCCAGGGGAGCTCAGGGTGGGTATTTGGGAAAATTCCTCCATGGAAAGGGTTTTCAAGAATTGGAACAGGCTGCGTGGGGAAGTGGCAGTGTCAGCCCCCTGGAAGTGCTCAGAAATCGTGTGGATGTGACACTTGGGGACATGGGTTAGGGGTGGCCCTGGCAGTGCAGGAGGAATGGTTGGACTCGATGATCTTAGAGAGCTTTTCCAACTTCAAGCATTCTGTGATTGACACCCAGAGTGACACCAGGCAGAGCTGGGATGACTTTAGACCACTGGCCCTGGCCTCATCCCCAGTTTTTGTCAGAAAAGTTGCATATTTGAGTCACATGCTGACAAATGTCAAATATGTGTCAGCACTTCTGGTTTTCCTCGTTCTGCTCCAAGCCCTGCTTGCTCTGCACTGACCATGTCCCCTGTCCCCTGTGAGCCACCAGCATCACACTGGACTCCTCTGGAGCCTCCAGGAACCTCCAATGCTTCCCTGGAAACATCAAACAGCACTGCAGAGCACACACACTGCTATGAAAAGAGGAAAACTTCACTTTGCAAAAAAATTACTTTTTTTGTGATCTTAGCTCAACATCCATGAGACTGGTGTGGGGAGCTGGGCTCCCACCCATGTCCATGGCAGCAGGATCCCTACAGCACTCAAAAATTCCCCAAAATTTCCTCAATTTCCCCACTTAGCACCTGGGAATTAAAGGACAGGGATGGCTTAGCTGCAGGGTTGGGTATCAGAGCAATCACTCTGCTAACACAGTGTCTCCAACATTGTTTTTTAAGCCTTTTCTTCCTTCTGTGTATTATCCTTACTGGAGGAAGTAATTTACACTCAACTCCGTTTAAAACATTAGAGCTGTTTAAATTTCCTCGTGGCTTTTTTTTTTTTTTTAATTCAAATACCTGCAGAAGCCTGGAGAAAAAAAGAAGTGTCATCGTTAAAGATTCATCACGCTCCCTGCTCAGTGAGGGCTGGGACAGATCATGGTTTGCTCCCTCAGATCTGAGGTGAGTCATCAAAAAAAAAAAAAAAAAAAAACCAAAAAAAAAAACCATCGGGACATTGTGGATACATGGGAGATGAAAGCCAAGCTGGAACGAGCACCGGAACCAAACCCATGTGTTCTGCTCTTCTTCATGTGTCAGAAAGAAAGGATTTCAAAAACCTGCAGAGCCTGGTGTCAACCTCAAATAAAACTGAGCAGCAAAGCTAAAGTTCACATTGCTGCTATGAAAAGTAGAGACACGAATGCTGAAAATTCCACCTTTTATCAGAGTGCTTGCTGATGTCAAATTGATTTATAGGGAATTTACCAAAAAATGTTGTGTTTAGTTGCTAGTGGAGAGAGTGCTGTATCTCCAAAAAGCCTTGGCACAGACACATGGCACGGTTTGGGTTAGAAGGGACCTTAAAATCATGGGCAGGGACACTTTCTACTGTCCCAGGGTGCTCCAAGCCCTGTCCAACCTGGCCTTGGGCACTTCCAGGGATCCAGGAGCAGCCACAGCTTCTCTTCTCTCCTCTTCTCTTCTCTTCTCTTCTCTTCTCTTCTCTTCTCTTCTCTTCTCTTCTCTTCTCTTCTCTTCTCTTCTCTTCTCTTCTCTTCTCTTCTCTTCTCTTCTCTTCTCTTCTCTTCTCTTCTCTTCTCTCTCCTCTCCTCTCCTCTCCTCTCCTCTCCTCTCCTCTCCTCTCCTCTCCTCTCCTCTCCTCTCCTCTCCTCTCCTCTCCTCTCCCTCTAGAATTGATGTTAAATTCAAGGAAGAGGGGAGGGGTTACACTGATAATCTCTGCAGGATCTGACATTCAGCCACCTTGGAGTAAGGCCGGGCAGGAATTTTCACCAGGATGCTTAAGGAGAGCAGGGCACCATCCTGAGAGCTCAAACACACCTAAAAAACCACTTGAGATGTGCTCATCAAGAGAGGATGACAGAGGGACAGCCCCTCAGTCCTCTTAGAGCATCTCCGCTGAACTTCTAAAAGTCACCTGCACAACAGGGGTCAAACAGCAACGTGGGCTCAAAGCAGGGGAAAGCAGCTCCAGCTCTTTCCTTGAAACCTTTCTTGTCATGAAAAAAAAAAGCCAAACCAACACAAACAAGCACTTTGCCACAAAAGAAAGCACTTGAACACAGTGGCACAAAATGATGGTGTTTTAAGGCAGCTTTGTGGGGAAGGCTTTCAAATCAGAGCAAAGCCTAACAGCCTGAAATCATTGCAGCCTGAACAGGATTCATTGTGTAAACAAAATAGAAGATGTCAGGGTGGATTTTCTTCTGTTACAAGCAAGATTTGATAAGTGAATTATCTCTCCCTGCTTGCACACCTTGGAGCTGTGCTGGCTGCCTGCAGAGATGATTACAGGATCCACCATGGAAGGGAAAAATGAGTTCTGGTCTGCTATCAAAAAGCCACAAGTCATAAATGTCTCATTATCCGTGCCATTAGAAGCAAGGTGCTCATCAGGGGGCTAGAAAGAGGAATTAGATCTTCAAACCCATGCATAAGTGAAAAAAAAAGGGTGTTTTCATTATGCATTGCTGTTATTCTTTATCTCCAATTAGTAATATAGAAAGAGGGATCACCCCCAGCACATCCATCACACGGACAAAATTAAGAAAATTCTTCACTTTCTCCCTTTTCCCATTCTCCTCCAAGTTTTCTTTCTTTTTTTCCTTCTACTTTTTAAACATTTTCCATGATGTGCTGTTGGGCAATCCAATATTATCCATGATTCTGGGACATTGATACATTTCTATAATTTGGACACGTTTTTCTAAGAGGATTTGGCAAAGCAGTGAGAGATTGTGCATCAACAACAACAACAACAACAACAACAAAAAACAAAAAACAAAAACAACAAAAAAAACCAAAAAAACCACAAAAAAAAACAAAACAAAACAAAACAAAAAAAAAAACAACAACCAAATTCTCCTCTGAGAAAAGGAATCCTCTTTAGGAAATTCTGATTCTTGTGTGAAGTGCTCACACCAAGGGAGGTGACACCTTTGGTTTCTTGCCAAAGTTCTTGCTTGGTGACCATTTAATTCTTTTGGGAAACTTTGCTATTTCTTTAACCAAACCCTTCAGTGGGCTCAGGGATCCCAGGGAGGGGTTTTGCCCTGGAGGTGAGGTTTGGCACAATGTGGGAACGGGAACATCAGTGGGAATCAGCTGCAGATGAGAGGCTGAGAGGCTCTGGAAATGTCACTGGCCTGGCATGGGAAGCAAAAGAGAGGGGAAAAACCAAAAGCAAGGCACTCATTGGAGGCTGTTTTATGTAAGAAATTTGTAGCACTGACTTCTGGGTTACACCAACCTGAATAAATATATTCAATATTTCAATCTGAACATTGGATGTGCCAGAAGTTTGTACAGAAAATAACCAGGAGACAGAGACAAAGAAAGGAGGCGAGTCCAGACAACAGCAGCACCTAAATTTTTCTAATTTTAGGGAATTCTGAAGACAGTTCCTGGTTCAGAGCCTTGCACTGAGATTCATTAGTACCTACTGTCAAATATTTGGTTTATTGACTGCTGAGCACTGAAAATAAAGATGTAATTAACAGAAACATTCCATAAAGAGCTGATGGAAGGTTTCCTTCACCCCTCTCAGAGTCCCCTTCCCAGCCTGGCATTAAAAAAAACCATTTTAGAGACCACATCCATTTCTGGAAGTCCAGGAATGCTTGAGACAGCCAGAAAATTCTTAAGTGACTGTAAACATGACAAATACAATGCATAAGCAAACAAAGGCAAAGCAGTTCCTCAGCCAAAAAATTATATTTATGAAGAGTGATTTTAGTGTTATTATGAGTATTTATGTAAAGGTCATAACACACATAGAATTTGATGGCACAAATGGATTCTGTAAATAAAAATTCAGCCCGTGCTGCTCAGCACTGGTAGCAATTACAAAATGTACACATTTGCTCAGAGCTGCTTGTGCATAATAAGAACTGGAGGTTTTTGTGTGGCCTCCCAATTCAATATTTCTTATATTTACCTGCTTTTGAAAGAGAAACTCAGCGAGGACAAGTGCACTGCCTGTTATGCATTTCATGACTCAATATATGTCCTGCTGCAGGGATTTTTTTGAGATGCTTTGGTTTAACAATGGTATTTATTGATTTTTTTTTTTTTTCCTTTTTAATCCTCTTAATACAGCGATGACTCCAGAAAATGATGTGTGCCGTGGGTACAGATGTTTTTGTGGAGGTATCAAAGGAGTGATCCCAGCCCACATCTCTATCACTCCCATTTTGTTTGCAAAACAAAGAAATGGGATGTTCAGGAACTAAATTTGACACTGAATGATTTGTACAACAAAACAAAACTTGCTGGAGCTTCAGCCATGCCAGACTGAATACAGACTTTTCATGTTACTTTTGTACAATAGAAGCATTCATTTTTTTGTGTAATACTTGGGATTATTCTCTCTTTCTGGGAAGTATTTCACATTAACTGCTGTGATTACAGCCCTCACAAACTGCTTGATAATAGAGGATGCAGGGGGCTAAAACCAAGATTAAAAAACAAAAACAGTTTTCACAGGATAAAACCACAATAGCCAGGATTTACAGAACTATGAGGCCTCAAAAGTTCAGTTTCTAAGTTGCTGGTGTGATCACTAATAGTTTTGTTTTGCATAATTTAAGAATATTTTGTAGCTCCCTCTAACTTATTTCAGTTGCCAGGGACTTGCCCCTATTCTAAATCTAACAGCTGAGCTGATCTTTGCAGTTATTTCACCACATAAAACTTTTCAGTTGGTGAATTATTACCTGAATTTGCCTTTGGAAGGGAAAGCAGAAAACCAAATCTCTATTTATAACGTGCTTTTACTGCACACCCGTGCTTTGTTTAATCTTGAAATCATCCTTCTTGGATTCCACTGCAACAGGTGGAGAAACACAGATAGAGATTGAATAACAGGGATTAAAATAAAATGTTGTCATATGACCATAAAACAGGGCAAGGGGGCTGTTGGTTTTATCACCAGATTCAGCAGAAGACAATTGGCCACTGCCTGTTTTTCCTTTTTTAATCACTCGGGATTTCAGCTCTGAAATGGTGCAGAAAAGTCTGGGATCGATGATTAAATGTGAAAGCTCTCAAAGCCATAACTCCTGGCAGCTTTTTTGGGATGAGATGTGGAGCTCTCTCCAGCTTTCTTTTGGCTGTGGATGTCACCTGGATGGGAAGGAGCAGGGCTGGGGCTGTCAGCACCCAGCCCAGGCAGCCCTGGCTGCTTTTCCAAGAAGAAATCAGCTGCTGCTTAGCAACCACCCAAACCTGTGCCTGTTTGTGTATTCCAGTTCTTGAGCAAAACTAAGCTCAGATCCCAAATTATGGCATTCAACAATAATTGCATTCAACATCAGAGCTGCAACAGATGGGTAAGAAAGAGAATTTCCCTTCAATTCCTCGTTCTCCAAGGTTGTGTTTGTAAAATACACACACACCCCCCTCAATAAATTCAATGCCAGACCATTCAGCAAAATATTTCAATATGTGAATAGGTGTTGTTCATAATATTTGTCCTTTAAGAGCTACTTCCATAAATAAAGTTATTCATATACCTTTACATTTTAATGATGATGTCACTAGGAGTGATATAGGAACAAACTTAAGGGGCCACGTTCCCTTGGGCATGACACAAATTTCCCTTCAAAAAAAGTTGTCCCTTTTTTTTTTCCTAAGTATTATTTACTCCATGTCAAACAAGTAAGGAAAACCATAAAAAAACCCCAACAACAAAAAACCCAACAACCCTTTTGCAGCATGCCCTCTACTTGGATCACATTCTTAGCCTGATTTCCAAAAGGAATTTGATTTATCCTTCTTTATGCCCAACCTGGTCCTTTTGAGGTTTTGGCCCCTTTCAAGCAACTTGACAGAAGTGTCGATAGCTGACCTCCCAACAAGCTGACCACAAAAATCAAGGGATTTGTGGGAATGAGAGGCTGCCACAGGCAGAAGTTCACCAGGTCATCCCTGTTTGATCCATGGACACTTTTCCCTTGTCCTGGAGCAGGGAGGAGGCACAGGGGGCAGATGGAAGAGGGGAGACACGGGCAGGAGTGAGGAACAATATTTGGGTCTGGGCTCATGGAATGGCCTCTTGTCAGCCTGGATTTTCCATTTCACATTCTTGTTTCCAGTCTCTTAAAAAATATGGGAATCTCATGGTAAGATTATGGAAATTGAGGGGCTCAGAGAAAATCTAATGATGCCACAGCTGCTTGACCCTGGCAGTGGGGTACCTTAGACATAACCATGTGCAACATCTGCCCTGTTTGAAGTCACAGAGCAAAGCACAGCTGGAGCAGTCACCCTCCTAAATGTGACAGCCCCAGCAGCAGATTCCCAGATTTCAGGGCAGAGAATGCTTGGAATGATGCCCTGTGAAGTGATAGCTGAGCAGCTCAGAGCAACCAAAGGCTGAAACAATTCTCTCACCGAGGCAAATGAGGTGGCTGGGGACGGCTGCCACCAGCAGCACTTTGTTTGTCCTGCACTTGTTCCTTTCCACGACAATCTCTGATCCAGAGCCAAAGCACAAACCATTCAATAACTCAGCTGCACTCTTCCCCCAGCCAAATCCTGGCCCTTCCACATCCAGCCCTTCCACTTTGGGCTGGGAATTGATCCCAAATGTCACCAGTTGCAGGACACAGGCTTTGCTGAGTGTGCTTCCAGAAACCTCTTTGGTCACTACTGATATTCCCTATTCCATCAGCTTCCCTCAGACCCTGGGAATGACCTGCAGGACGTGGCTGAGCCTTTCCAGGCTCAGCAAGGAGCACTCTGAGCTCCCAACCCCGTGCTGGTGACACCAAGGCTCAGGTGGGACGTGGCCAGGTCAGGTTCTGCCCAAAGCCAAGGGCAGCAAAGCTCGGGGGGAACGTTCAGTTCTTTTGGGAAAGCTGCAGCTGGAACTGTGGATGTAAAACTGTACAGCCAATCCACATGGCCTGAGTGCCCCCTTCCTCCTCCTCCTCTCTGCACCCAAATCTTCCTTTTATCCCCATTTTCTTGGACCAATAGGCTCAGGTAGATATCTCTATTAGATTAGTTCCACTTACTTTGGTTAATTTGCAATTTTAGTTTGATGGGTTTTTCGCTTGTGTGTTTTTAGGTTGTTTTATTTTTTAAGCATGAGATGTGGTTTTTTCTGTTTTGTTTCCTTTTGTTTTTTTGGTTTGTAATGGACCTTTTTTTACATCCACTCCAAAAAGGTACCTTGGTGGTTCTTATATCCAAAGGGAAAATGGAGAAAAGCCTGGGCTTTGCTAGGACAGGTATAAATGTGTGCTGGGAGCACTCCAGCAGCTGTCCCACCCTGAGGAAAAAAACAGACCAGTTTTATTTCAAACCCTGCACCATGGAGCTCAGTGATCCTGAATTTTCTCTCCCCAAACACATCCATACAATCTGGACAGTGGCAATGCTAAACAGATGTGGACACACAGGGCTGAATCTAGAGAGAATTCAAGGGAGTTGGGACAAAAAGGCCAATATTTACACCAGGAGTATTTACTGTAAATTAAATCCAACCAACAGCAGCCAACAGGAGAAACAAACACTGCAGGGATACCTGCAAGGGCATTGGGTTAAAGTTTTGTCCTCTTCAAACAGATTAAAACCCAGGCTTTTAAAATTATTCCCCTTTTAAAGAGCAAAAATATTTAAAATACACTCAGAAGTATGTGCACGTTTTGGTGCTTAGTGGGATAAAGGTCATCTATGATGTAAAAAAAAAAAAAAAAATCCAAAAAATTCCAGCTAGTCACTCTTTATTTTAAATAAAAAGGCAAAAATTATTCTCACAACCTAAATTGAAAGCATGATTTTGAAGGATGTGTCTGGTCTATGTCATATTGATTTAAAACCATTTTATTACTCTAAATGTAGCACTGCCTTAGTTAGAAGAATGTGGGGATTAACACCTTGGCCAGAAATTTAATGCTGATAGATGTAAAAATGTAGATTTATATACTTCATTCAACAGTTAAGGAACGTTTATTAACTCAAAATTAGGTGGATTTCTCTAATTTATAATGGTCTTATTATATTTAAATAAAATGCTGAAATGAGCACAAGATGTTTCTGTTCCTTGGGTGTACATTGGTGTTTCTGGCTGTGCATTGTGATAAGATTAGGATTTTCCCAGGATTTCCAAGATTGAGAGTGTGGGGTTTTTATTGGGGTTTTTGGTGTTTTGGGGTTTTCTTCCCCCAGAGAGCAGTTCCAGCTTAGTTCCCTGTTGCATTTTACAAAGCAGTAGCTAAATCAAGGTGCTGTTGATTTCCTTGCAAATAGAAAACTAAAAGCTGCACCAGCTCCAAACCTTATTCTTCCCAACCCTCTCCTTTCCTGACAAAGCTTCATGTCATGGTTATCCTTTGGCAGAGCTGCATTAAGATTTGGTAAATGCCCCATTATAACTTCACTCTCCTTCTTTATATTTCACTCTTCTCTTTTCACTACACTTTCTGCATAAAGTGTAATTAAATCTTGAATCTCAATGAGCATAATCAGGATAATGAAGATTCCTGGAAAAAAACTCCTCCTTTTGGGACACAACTCCAAGGCTAGGTCAAGACCACTACAGAAGGAAGCAGGGAAAGGAGCTTATATGGTGTGAAATAATTCTGCAATAAAATCCAATATTTCCCTGAAGGAGGAGTTTGCAATACCTGCACCTACAGCAGGTTATGATAACAGCCTCTGCTTTGTGGGGAGAAATAAACAGCTTTATATTCCTGACCTCCAGCACACACAGCCATGAAATCAGAGTGCAATTGCAGTTATTTGCTGCTTTTTAGATATTCACTCCTCTTCCCTGGTGCTGAAAAGGCCTGGCTGAAGGCAGCTTGTACTAGATTAGGCTTCCAACACCTTCATGCATTAGAGACTCCAAAGATATTTTTTTCCCCTTCTCTCAGAAGGTGAAAGTGTTGAGTCATTTCTTTTAAAGACCTGGTGGAAGTTATTGCTCATTAAATGAAAGAGCTGGTATTTGAGGCTGGGCTCAGGGATTCCCTCCCAGGCTGGGCTCAGGGATGCTCTCCCAGGCTGGGCTCAGGGATGCTCTCCCAGGCTGGGCTCAGGGATTCCCTCCCAGGCTGGGCTCAGGGGATGCCATCCCAGGCTGGGCTCAGGGGATGCCATCCCAGGCTGGGCTCAGGGATGCTGCTCCAGGCTGGGCTCAGGGGATGCCATCCCAGGCTGGGCTCAGGGATGCTGCTCCAGGCTGGGCTCAGGGGATTCCCTCCCAGGCTGGGCTCAGGGGACGCCATCCCAGGCTGGGCTCAGGGGATGCTGCTCCAGGCTGGGCTCAGAGGATGCTGCTCCCAGGCTGGGCTCAGGGAATGCCATCCCAGGCTGGGCTCAGGGGATGCTCTCCCAGGCTGGGCTCAGGGGATGCCATCACAGGCTGGGCTCAGGGGATGCTCTCCCAGGCTGGGCTCAGGGGATGCCATCCCAGGCTGGGCTCAGGGGATGCCATCCCAGGCTGGGCTCAGGGGATGCTCTCCCAGGCTGGGCTCAGGGGATGCCATCCCAGGCTGGGCTCAGGGATTCCCTCCCAGGCTGGGCTCAGGGGATGCTCTCCCAGGCTGGGCTCAGGGATTCCCTCCCAGGCTGGGCTCAGGGGATGCCATCCCAGGCTGGGCTCAGGGGATGCCATCCCAGGCTGGGCTCAGGGGATGCCATCCCAGGCTGGGCTCAGGGATGCTGCTCCAGGCTGGGCTCAGGGATTCCCTCCCAGGCTGGGCTCAGGGATGCTCTCCCAGGCTGGGCTCAGGGGATGCCATCCCAGGCTGGGCTCAGGGATGCTGCTCCAGGCTGGGCTCAGGGGATGCCATCCCAGGCTGGGCTCAGGGATGCTGCTCCAGGCTGGGCTCAGGGGATTCCCTCCCAGGCTGGGCTCAGGGGATGCCATCCCAGGCTGGGCTCAGGGGATGCTGCTCCAGGCTGGGCTCAGAGGATGCCATCCCAGGCTGGGCTCAGGGGATGCCATCCCAGGCTGGGCTCAGGGGATGCTCTCCCAGGCTGGGCTCAGGGGATGCCCTCCCAGGCTGGGCTCAGGGGATGCCATCACAGGCTGGGCTCAGGGGATTCCCTCCCAGGCTGGGCTCAGGGATGCTCTCCCAGGCTGGGCTCAGGGGATGCCATCCCAGGCTGGGCTCAGGGGATGCTCTCCCAGGCTGGGCTCAGGGGATGCCATCCCAGGCTGGGCTCAGGGGATGCTCTCCCAGGCTGGGCTCAGGGGATGCTCTCCCAGGCTGGGCTCAGGGGATGCTCTCCCAGGCTGGGCTCATGGGATGCCATCCCAGGCTGGGCTCAGGGATTCCCTCCCAGGCTGGGCTCAGGGGATGCTCTCCCAGGCTGGGCTCAGGGATTCCCTCCCAGGCTGGGCTCAGGGGATGCCATCCCAGGCTGGGCTCAGGGATGCTCTCCCAGGCTGGGCTCAGGGGATGCCATCCAGGCTGGGCTCAGGGGATGCCATCCCAGGCTGGGCTCAGGGGATGCTCTCCCAGGCTGGGCTCAGGTTTGCTGCTCCAGATCTGGCTGCAGCTTCCACATCCCCTGGGGACTCAGCTCCCAGCTTTTCTCTGCTGCTCTGCTCACTCTTCCCTGGCTTAACTGAGCCAGGCTCCAGCAGCTTAGCTGAGATCCTAACAGGGATTACCCGGAGCTCATGGGTGCAGCCTGTGCCAGCAATAATCAGGGTTTCAAACACGAGCTCCTGGTGGATTGTCATCTGTGGAGCCAGTCCCTCTAATGGAGAAACACCCCCCGTGCTCCTGGAGAGGATAATTTGGCAGTTCCAGTCCCAGTGGCTCAGAGACATAAAATCCAGCCTCATCAATGTGTAAGATTAGAAGTAATTAGCCCCCATATGGTAAAGTCATCACTTAGGAACTCGGGGCTGTCTGGGGACTCTGTGTAACGATGCCTCAGGGACAAGTAAGATGGGACCTTTGACTTCAGCGATTTGGAAGGGGCTGAGACCTAATTAAATCTGCAAAGATGCTGTAACTGCATTAAAAGGGATTTTTAAATATGAGCCATATTCCCTTCCACTAAACAAACTAGGTGTATTGCACCCTGGAACAGGGAGAGAATTAATCAAGGGACAGCGAGCCAACTGCTGCTGTGTGGCTGCCAAAGAGAAGATGATACAGGATTATATAGAATTGAAGAACATTTAATAAGAATTGAGGGATATTTGCAAGAATTGAAGAATATTTAACAGGTTTTTTGGAAGGATGAGGTTTTATTCAGCTGGGGTGAAAATCAAGCACATAATCCTCATTGTAAATCCAAGAGAGAATGTGGAGTTCTTAAAATCTGTTTCTCCAAATGTTGAGCTTATAATAAACACTGATTGCCTTACATAAATAAAAGCTAATTTTCTAGTAAAAAATAATATACCATTTACTTTTTCACTCATTAGGAAAAACCAACTTGCAGCTTTCTAAAGAGGGGTATACAGAGCTATTATATTTCTGCTACTGAGCTCCACACAGCACTTCCCATCTTCCTTTTCCTTAAAAAGGCTTGGCACTTTGTACTGGAGGAAGGAAAGATTTTAAGTTCTCAGCAATGATTGCCTCATTTTTATCATCTGTCTTTTCCCAAGGATAAAAAACATTCACTGTATGATATTAATATTTTTTCTAGCACAACTCAGCCTTTTGTTAGTGCAGAGCTGGATCCTCCAAGCCTGGAAGATGAGTGGAAAAGTATTTTCAGGACATGAACTCAGAGTGGGACAACAGAAACATCCTGATGGCAAAGAGAAAAGAGCATTGGGATGACACAGGGAAGTTTAGACACTTCATCATTCTGCTTAAAAAATATTAATTAAAACAGCATCAAACTCACAGGTGGGAAGGTCAATGCTGAGAGAAATCACCATTTAGCCAAAAATCTTCAGTATTATTTTTCTAGAATCTTAGAAGCAATTTGATGTTTGCATTTATGATGGTGGTAGGACTATAGTTACTACTTTTACAAAAGAACCATCTTCAGCCATTCCTGAATGAATTCAGGACTATTTATGCTTAAATTATCCAGATATTATATTGAAATTATCCATTGCTATTTATACTGAAATTCTCCATTGTTTGGACTGCCACTCAGTAATTTTATCTGAGCCAAACATGACGAACAAACCCATAAATACATTGTCTCACAGAGCACACCTACAGCCTAGGGGATGACTGAAAGCATGTTATTAGCATCATCCCAAACATGATTCCCTCAACAAACATCACCCCTTGGAAACCAGTCCCCAGAACAAAGAGGTCACCCTGTCACCTCCCTGGGATGTGGCTCTGAGTTAATCATACAGAGATGTTGATCATGGAATAGTTTGGGTTCCAGCCCCTGCCAAGGGCACCTTGCACTGTCCCAGGCTGCTCCATCCCCATCCAGCCTGGCCTTGGACACTTGCAGGGATGCAGGGGCAGCCAGAGCTGCTCTGGGCTCTGCACTGAGTGTCCCAAACACTGCTGGGCTGTGGAAATCAATCCCTCATCATAATCATGGCTAAATGGATTCATGCTCTCCTTTCATTCCAGCATGTTCATGGCATGGTTTCTCCTCTGCCCCATTTGGGTGCCATTCCTGGGGATATCCATCCCAGAATAATACAGTTCCAGCAGCAGCTGTGTGGAAAAGCTCTTTCTTTACAGGAAGAGAAAATTTAACCAGTGACTGTGTTTTTAGTAGAGAGGCTTGATGAGCTCGATGGCTCCTCAATCACCATGAGAAAAATCAACAGCAATCAAAGTGCTCTGGTATTTCAAACCTTCAAGTGACCTTTCAAGAGGATTTCAGTTTGAAAATACAATATGAGGAAACTCTATGGATTTGGGAATTCATCTTATAGCCAAAGCCTTTGATAAATGTCTCCTGCTAGAAATGTAGAATAAACAGCAGTGGGGATCAAAGGTAAGGCAAAAAAAAAAAAAAAAAAACCCAAAGGAAAAGGTGGGTGGTGACCAGCTGGTGACCTGGGTCAAGCACATATGTCATTATTTGTCTTCAATTCTGGGTATTGGAAATGTCCAACAGCTTTCAGAAGGAGAGCAACCCCAGTCAGACAAACTGGGAAACACGAGGGGGACACAGGAAACAAAAAAAACCCCTCACACGAATAATAGTCCCACTCTAATGGCACAGAAAAAGGCATTGGAGAGAAGGAAAATAGGGAATTTTCCTGGGAAAACCCTGGGGACTGAGGAGGAGGCTGCAAAGAAAGCCTGGCTCCATCCACCCCAGAATAGAGCAGCAGTTCATGCTTTTAAACTTGAGAGAGTTTTCATGGATTTTTTTAAAATTGGGGTTTTTTGGGGTTTTTTTCTCCTCAACTAAAAGCTGAAGAAAAGTTGGTTATAAAAGCCTCTGTATTTTTGGACAGAATGAACAGAGAAAATCTCAGGTAAAAAAAAAAAAAATTGCAAAGAACAGTGAAGACAAGGAAAGCTACATTTGTACCTGGAGCTTAAAAATAGCAATTGAAGCAATACAAAGTGTGTGAGTTTGAATACAAGCACACAGCACAGAAGTGCTGAGTAACCCAGAGCGCTGCTTAATTTCCAAAAAAGGATCTTGATATCACAGAAATCGCAAAATTAGGATGGGATTAAGATACATCAAAGGATAATATGAAAAAAAAATAAAATAAACCCAGTGTAAATTACTTTGACAAGACTGAAAGACCAGGTTGACAAAGGAGCAGAACCAGAAATTAAAGAAAATATAAATAAATAAAATAGAGCAGTGCTTTCGCATCTCCCTAAACTCATCCTAAACAAGCAGAAGTGCTCTAGGTACTGATATTTTCCCAGAATGGCCCAGAAAGGGGAACATTACTGCAAAATACTGACACTAAATAAGTTGGGAGACGTCAGCAAGTCAAAAAAAAAAGAAGCAATAGGGTAGAGATACACTAAAATCACAAAATTCAGAAGATGCATAGGAAGAGATATGAGGAGATGTGAACCTCCTGGGTGCATGAAAATAGAGTTTTTCTACACAAAGTGTAATTAAATCTCGAATCTCAATGACCATAATCAGGATAATGAAGTAACTGATGATCTACAACAAAATCCTGCCCTTCCCAAAGAGTAAATTGATCAAATCACTCCGTTACACCATTATTTTAACATGTATAAACTGCAAAACCCACTGCAGGAGTCCATAGCTGCAGCCCTCTTTGTTGTATTTTTAACAGAGGAATTCTCTCAATTAACAAAACAGAAACAAGTTTACTTAAGCCAAACCAACATGCACTGGTCTGAGGAGGAAATCTCTGCTCGAAAATACAAATTAAGTTGTTTATTGAAACACAAAGCAGCTCATTCAAGGTTTTTGCTCATCCCATGTTGCAGGAGGATATTTCAGAGGGAAAGGTCACAGGTTTCACACTCCTTATTGATGTTGGGAAACAATGACAGATTTATTGTAAAGATCTGTCAGCAGCAGCAGTGAGGCCACTGTGCCCCAATTAAGAGAAAATGTTCATTTACCTGTAACCCTATCCCACTTAAACCCTTCCTTACCCAACCCTTTGCCTGGACAAAACATGTATTTACCTTATAAAGCTCGAATTTTGCATCACTATTCAGCTAATTGGAGGTTTGCTGTCATTAATTTAGATAATATACATTCATCTCACATAAATAGCTTCTAGCAGCTTCTTTAATTTAACCTTTCTTTTGGCCTCCTTTTTTCACTGTCACACAACCAGCAATTGAGAGCTCACAAATGACCTCCTGTGCCACAGCCCTGCCATAACAATCCATGGGAGGAATTTCATAAAACAGATTAAATTCTACAGAGTTGGCTTTGATGAATTAGTAGAATTTGCTCCCTGCAGCTGCTCAGAGTTAATCTTTGATTTTTAGCTGAGTGTTGGAAAGAGTGAACCAGGGACACGTTGTAGTTTTGATACCTTCATGGCTGAAATGGAAATAGAGCCACAGCATCCATAGAAACAAAACTTTTAAGGATTTTTGCCTTTTATCTCTCTTATCTCACTGCTTTAAACAATATCTGAGGAGGGACTTCCCATGACAAAGTGTTTCTGTAAAAATTTTGAGATGATTACAATTATTCTATACTGATTATTCCTTCCTGCCTGGTGTCACATCACAATGAAGCAGAGCTTCATTTTCCCACAAAGCTTCAAAGGTGGCAAATGATCCCAAGGTAAAAAATGAGCTCCAGCACAGCAAATCACCCAAAATGTTTTGTTCAACATTAAATTATTATTCACCATTTAAATTAAGGGTTGCAAGGGAAATTCATTCTGAGCCTTTTCCATTTCCCTCATACTCACAATTTGGCTAATGAACCAAGAAAGCAATTAGTGAAACATCTCAATTTATAGCAGGTTGAGGTAATCTTTAGCCAGGGCACAGTTAAAACTCCTGCACTGTGGAAAGGAGACTTTTCATCTCCTGGAGCAGCTCTGGGGAGTGAATGAGCCCTCCCAGCACAGAGCATCAGAAATGGCACAATTTGTCATTTCTGGCTGCCCTGGATCCCTGGCAGTGCCCAAGGCCAGGTTGGACATTGGGGTTGGAGCACCTGGGACAGTGGGAGGTGTCCCTGCCATGGCAGGGGTGACACTGGGTGGGATTTAAGATCCCTCCCAACCCAAACCATGGGAACACAGCAGGGATTTCTACAAGATATGGGATTTTTTGAGGCATTTATCCCATGCAGCTCAGCCAAACACTTCCACACAACATCTGGGAGCTGCCCAGCCAAGATTGCACAGCACTGGGGTGTGCACTCCCCAGCTTTAGAGGAATTCCATTTCTGTGGGACAGCTCATGGATGATCCTGTGCTGATCCTTCTGTGCCATCCCAGTGGGAAAAGAAGGGGAACACTTACATGGGAAGTGGAGCCTGCCTGATTTATGCAGTTAATGAGCCCCAGAGCAGGACACAATTCAGGAATTGCACACTCAGATCACTGCAAAATGCAAGAAATAATTCAATCTACTCAAACATTATTGAGCTGCAATCAACAGATCACTCACAAAAAGAAACCAGGAGGTGTAAACAGCTTAAAGCAAACTTTTCAGCACAAAAAACAGGGAATAAGGAAAACAAAGAGCAGGATACATTATGGAAAACACAGTGGCAATAACAGAACTTACTGATGTGCTGCAGCATTTTGCCTAGTAATGATTTGTGTCTGTAAAATTTTAAGGGGACCTAAGTTGATTAGGTATATTTGTTATTTTAAGACTTCATGATAAGACTTTATGATAGATACTCCTATAGCAAGGAATTGGGAAAGGGCAATAGACAGGGGAAGTGTGGGGTTTTTTTTGTTTTTTAAAATTCAGAGCATCAATAACCACAACTTGGCTCAAAAAAAGAGAAATACTTAATTCAAATTCAACCAAAAGCTTCCCCCTGAGGCTTGGGTGCTGGGTGGTAAAATCATCCCCTCCCTTTTCCTTAGAATAACAAAGAAAAAGGAGAAAGGAGCTTGACTTTATTTACAGCAATGCTAATCTTAGGAGAAGCATGAGGCTGGGTAATTGAGTCAGGAATAGGAGTGGAAGTCTCCTGTGACAGCCTGTAATTGTCAGAGTTCCAGTTAAACGCAGCAGACACGGATTCAATTCATATTTTGAATGCCTGGATAGTGCCTGGATCAAACCTGGCCTCCAGACCTCTGGAGAGCTGCTCCTCACTGCAGCTCGGTCCTTCCACTCTGATACAGAGAACATTAACCAGAAAACGACTCGGGTAATTCTGCACTTGGTGCTGAAAATATTTCATTTAGAGCTGCATCAAAAAAATCCATCCCCTTAGCAACTGGGAGATTCCTGCTCGAAGCAGCGATGGGGAAGATGGGGCTCTGGGAATGTGAGAGGCAGGCAAGGATCCTGTGGGTGTGAAATTGTTACAATTATGTCTGAGCACTGGCTGCACGTGTTTCTGCTGAATGTGTTCAGATTTACTGGAGGAACTGGCCTGAAGTGTTTACTGAATTCTGGGAGGCCTGATTAAAATAAACTCTGTTCAAGGCACTTGTACTGCACAGAGACTCTGGAGTCCAGGGAGAGCTCTGGACGTGTCAGACACCAAAACAACAACAAATTAAAGAAAAGACTTGGCTCAGGAAATATGACTGCTGGTTCCTGAAAACAAGCTAAAATGCATTTGCTACCTGAGGAGCACAAAGGGAAAGAGAAAGAGAAGCAATAAAGTGGAATTTGGATGTGGCAGAGCAGCTGGCTGCAGATCCACCCAGGAAATGAGCACAGGTGATTCAGACTCAACCATTCCATGGTGTCCTGAATTCCCATCCAGGCTGGGAGGGCTGGAAAGGCAGCCCTGGGATGAGGGAATGGAGCAGGGGTGGAAGTTTTGCTCCACTTCATTACTGGTTTGTTTCAGGGTTGGTTTTTTTTGCCTTTACTTAGAGTTAGGATTAACAAATACATGATGGAAACAGGGTTTTTTTTGTGTGTGGGCTTGGTTGTTTATTAAATTTTATCCAAAAGTGCAGAGCATTTGATAGTACTTTTAGCTACTTGCTAGAAGCAAGGAAAATGGAGGAAGGTGTGGCTGCTACAAGGTTTCTTAAAGCTAAACAGTTAAAAAGAGATTTAACACTTGTATTATTTATCTTTTTAACTTAATAACGAAATTTTTATGACCCTTAGTGTGACATTGACTGACCAACCAGAAACTACTACTTGAAACTCATGAGGAAGTACACTGAAAGAGGCAACACTTAAAATTTTCTATATTCTAGATTCTCATACTTATTACTACACTATAAAAACTTCAAAACCCTTTAACATGTGAAAGCACACGCTTTTATTTCACTACACACCCATGATTTTAACTTCATTACTTAAATTTAGAAACTCTCCCTAAGGCTTCAGGTCAAAAGCAGTGCCTGACAGCACAGAAAGCTCAAAACTCCCACATTTCTGGGATCCAACAAGGGAAAACTCCTCTTCCTCCTCCTTCCCTCAGCTGCCAGAGCCAGGGCAAGGCTCCATTCACCTCTTGCAAACACAGGCAGCAGCAGCAGAGGTTTCCTGTTCACAGCTCACTGTTCAGGTTTCTCCCCTCTGGATCTCTCTAATCTCTCTGGTGGAAGGAGCCACCAAAAGAGCTCTTGCACTCTGCACAAGCCACAAATCCCACACCCAGCCCTCCTCCCTTGGAGGCTCCCGTGAGCATGGAGAGGTTTGTAGGGAATGACAATTTAGGAGGGGGACTATTCCCAACCAGGCACTGTGGGATTCACAGATTCCTCAAATGGTTTGGGCTGGGAAGGACCTTAAAGGCCACCTGATTCCACCTCCTGCCAAGGGCAGGGACACCTTCCCTAATCCAGTGTTCCAGGAGCTGTGATCCCACCCTGCTGCATCCCCTCCTCCCTGTGCCAGTCTCACAGGGCAGAGCAGCAGCACGAGTGGAGAGCAGGAGAAGATCCCCTGGCCACATGGAAAAAGGCTCAGAGATCATTCCCAAGCCCTTTTATCTTCCCACCTGCAGTGGGCTTTGGCTCCTGCATCCTCCTCCCACCTACAGCACCGAGTGAGGCCAGGTTTCCCCAGGACAGAAGCAGGAGGACGCTGTTTGTGATGCCCCAGCTGCTGGGGAAGGGCTGGGTGCTGCTCAGGTTTGGTTTGGGCAGCACACTGGGCACAGATTGCCAGCAGCCACCAGAGGAGCCCAGAGACTGGTGCAGAGCTCGGGCCAACCCTGCTCTCTGTGGGCACACACACATTTATAGAGCTGGGGAATTCCAGCTTGGGAATTCTCTCCAGGCCTGGATTTCTCCTGACTCTCAGCTCCATTCCCAGGCTGACAAGCTGACTGCAGCTTCAGTTAGGGAGGAGTCTCCCAGGGTGAGAACACGGTGACAAACAGAGTGGAATTCATCACCAACATTAACCCCTGGTGTCTTTCCCGTGGGACACATCCTGAGGTGCTGTCCCAAGGATGTTTTTCCCAATTGTCCCATGAGCTCCTGTCCTGTCCTGGCTGCACTAACACACTTTAAATTCGGGCTGGCTGTACAATAAATTGGCCTTTTTTCCCAAAGAGCTCCGTGTGTGCTGCTGTCCTTTCTCTCTCTTTGCAGCACAGTGACCACACTCTCCTCTTCACAGAGGATGCAAAAAGAAGATTAAACATTTCTTAATGATCTCCTGGTGCCACTGTCAGTGTGGGTACCAAGGTGATGACAGAAGTGTGGCTGTGGTGGGGATGACTCCCCAGGCCACAGCAGAATTTCGTGTTTAAGGCAAAGCTGCAGCTCCTTGGATGAGGAACAGGTCATTTACCCAAACATAAAAATACTTCTTTGAGCACAGCAGCATCTTTCTGCTACCTTACCCATAAACTCCAGGTTAATCTGCTGTTCTGAAGTGTTTATAGGTAATATCATGAGAGTTTCTTTTTAAAGAGTTTTATTTTACAGCTGAATTGCCAGCTTGTATTCCAAGATCTCAGCTACGAGGTTTCAGAGATTTTGGAGGGGTCTGCAGGACTGATGTGCTCAGTTTCTGCCTCTCAGACTCCACTGTCTGCTTTTTCCAGTCATCCTGCTACGAGGCATTTCTCCAGGAAGGTGATTTTCCTTCCTATTCACCGTATCTCTGGCAGAAAATGCATTTTAGTGAACTAATTAAATAGAGTTGGATTGTACATCAAATATCAGTAATAATATCAGGCACTAACGTTCTGGCTGCTGTGAGAACAGGTTGCAATACACATTGTACCTGTAATACATCACTGGGATAATGATTTGATGCATCTGTGCTGTTAAATCCTCTCTTGGCAGAGTGACCAGCAAGCAAAAGACTCTGGAAAATATTTATGGGAAAGAGGATACTGGAATGGTGAGGGAAGGATCCTCCTGTGTGTGCTGTCCTTCCCTGGACTTCTCCCCCCAGCCACATTCCCAGGGCTTGTGTGAGGCTGTATCCCCAATTTTCTCCTCTTTTTCTGACCCTCCAGAGTACGAGCAGCTCTCCTTTTCTGTATTCTACTTATTAATTATTACAATTAACTCCTGCTTAATTAAAATCTAGTGTATCCCAGAAAAACCTGAGCTTACGTTTTTAAATATGTTTTTTTTCCCTCTCCCAAAGGATTCCTGAGTCCTTCACAAGCTGCAAGCATAAAATGATTAAAATTAAAGCTTTTCTTGAGTTCAGCTTTAATTCTGTGAGAGTTAATTTAATCGAGTAAAAGACACATTGATAACTTTATCTCACTTGCCATTTCTGTGGAATAAAAAGAGGGAGATCTTAGCTAGGTAAAACAATTTCCCCTGGGAGAGGAAATTCTTGAGATGCTCAAAATGCAGCACCTGTAGCCAGTGTTTCTTCTCAGGTGCAGAGAAGTAAAAAAGGATATTTTTGGGGGGGACAAAATTCACAGAACCCTTTTGGAGAATGCTAAACCTAATTTCTTGTCCAGCAAGCTGTGATCTCCCCCAGGTGCTGAATACTGAGTTTTCAGTGACCCATTCATCCTCTAATGTCCATAATTCCCCAAAAATAGCCACGAAAAGAAGCAAGGGGCATTAAGTATAATAATAAAAACATAAAGGATAATAATGGACTCCTATAAATTGTCACTGCCCAGGTTCATTTGGGCACTGGGGGATGGAAGCACAAGGCTCACATCCATCTCCATTAATATTTTCAGCCAAAGGTTAAAGAACAGTAAAACGAACTAAGCTGTCAGAGAAAATACATATTAGCATTTAGATTAACAGTTATTATCTCCATTTCCCATCAGCAGACAACAGTGAAATACGTGATGATGGTGTCAGAGATTTTTTTCAGAAAGGTTAAGGGGTCCCTGGATTCAAAGGGCTGGGGAAGACTGGCCTGGGAGATAAATGGCCTGGCCCTGGCATGTGCTGTGCATCCTCAATACATCTGGACTCTGGCTGGAATTAAAATTCATATTGCAGCAGCAATTAAAAGACAGAAGTAGGTCAGGAGCTGTTGTTCGAGGCAATGTGCAGGCAAGGAAAGAAAGGAAAAAACCCAAAGCAAGCAGAGTTTGCCTGCAAGAAAATCCAGCCTTGAGAAGCTCAGGATAAGGCAACAAGGAGAGGATAAACCAGGGAAAGGAGAGTTTGGGTGGCTGGGCAGGCAAAGGCTGCACGGTGACACCAACTCCTTCATTTTCCACGGATCAAATATTTTATTGTACATGGAAAGGGCTGTCCAGGAGATGCTCCCACAGTGCCCTCCCTGTGCCTGGGAACCACAACCAGCTCCAGGCATGGGAAACAGCAATAAAACCACATTGCTTCAATTGCTGTTTGAAAAACAGAGGAATTTGGTGCAGGCTGGCACAGACCCTCCCTGCAGGCTGCTCCTCTGCTTTTGCAGAGCTGCACAATTCATGCAGGTGAGGGATTTCATGGGCAGCTCGGCTTTAGTCCCTCAGCCACATAAAATTGAGCAAAGTGAGGCCCAGCCACTTAATATTGATTAAAACTTGCTTTCAGTATAATCTGTTCTTAAAGGTGTCCTGTTAACCAAAACTACACCAAAAAAACCACGTTCTCTCATTCTGTAAGAATTTGTAGGGGAACTTGGCCTGTTAAAGTTTGATTTTACCCAGGGAATTTAAAAGGGAAGGGAAAGAAAGGGAATTTAGAAATCATTCAGAAGTTTCAGAAGAGGCAGGAGCTCTCCATGTGTGGCCCTGGGCTCTGCCTTGCCCTGCTTCTCATGGGAATTGCTGAGCCAAGCCCCTGCCAGGTATCTCCCCAGCCTGCCTGGCTGTTTGTGCTCAGCAAAAAATCCATTTTCCACGTTGGCAGCTCCAAGTGGCACCAGGAATCCAGAGCAATAGAAGCAGAAAACTAAATGCAATCATTTTAACCCAAACAGATTTGAAATCCAATCCCAGAAGTGTCCCAGAGCACCCATGGGGATTGTGGCCAGAATTACCTTCTGCTGCTAAAACACTTCTTTTTTTTTTTATTTTCCCATATATTTATCCTACAGACACAAGGGGAAATGCATCCATATTCTCTTGACTCCATTCTTCCTCTTCCAAAAGGCATCCAAAGCAATTGTCAACAGCTAATTTTGTCACTGGTTATTGTGTGTTTTCTGCCCCTCATAAATCCTGCACTGATGAGCTTTTACCACCAGCAAAGGTTTCTATATCTCATTCCACCTCCTGCCATGGGCAGAAAAGACATTTTTAGTTGTTTGTGATACAAGCCTATGCAGGAACCTAATAATTATTAATGGCAACATAACATCAACAAGTGGGGATGCAACACTTGAAGCTGTTTATACATTGCAGGGAGGAGGAAAATCAAGAATTCCTTTGCACAGACACAGTCAGGGCACATTCCCTACAGGAGTTTGCCCAGCTTGTCCCAGTGGCTCGATTGCCAGGTGTGTGACTGACATGTTACAGCATCACCCAATTAACCCAGTGATTAATTCAAGCCCTGATGGCAATCTGGGAAGTGTTTGGGGCTGGGACCACACACAGAGGTGGGAGTGTGGCTGTCCCCAGGGATGCAGAAATGTCTCATGGAGCAAGTGCAGTTGTAGGAGAGAAGAACACCCTGGAAAATGCCCCGAGGGGATTTTGGGGCTGGGCTGGACCACAAACAGAGCCAGGACTGTTGGGAACTCTGCTCCTCCAGGCCTGGCTGCTCCCAGGCTGGGATTTGCAGCAGAGAAATTCATGCAGGACAAGGGAAAATCTTCATTTTATAAATATGCATTGCACTTTTATCTGTCTGTTGTCATATGTTAAATACAACATGCACGCTCACACCAGCTCAGCTTTTCCATTTAAAAATCACAAGATCCTGGAATAATTTGGGTTGGAAAGGACCCCCAGGTCACAGGATCACAGCAACGTTAAGGTTGGAAATTACCTCTAAGATCAAGTCCAACCTTTGACCTAATACCAACCGCAGCAATGAGAGACATGAGAATGACACATCAATAATCACAGAAATCACCTTTTCCATAAACAATTTGTAAAAAAAAAAAACCCAAACCCGACTTCCATGAAATGGAACATGTGAGTTCCACATCACTGCACCCACAGTTTTTGATACCAAACAGGCTGAACTGTTCCAGAGCACGTTTTGGCCAAGTTGGAAAATCTTTTCAACAAATTTGCTTGAACAGCCACCTCTAAAATTCTCAAAAAGTAATAAAAACTGAAATTAGTATCTGACTTGTACCCAATGCCAGAGGGAGAGCCTCAAATTAAAATTGCTGCAAGTGTAGTTTGGATTTTTATAGATATCATTCAATTAAGAAGAGATGCAAAAAATATGCCATCAAAACGTATAAAGTTCAAATTAATGTGCAACCAGTGCTTGTGGGGTTCTCCAGGGATTAGGAATTCTCCATGGGCAGGGTTCAGGGACAGAAGGGACATCCCTGGAGAGAGGTGATGCTCCTGCTGGGACTCTGCATGGGGTAAGAGGAGGGAAATGCTGCCCAGGGCCACTGCAGCCTCCTCCAGCTGCCACTCTGTCCCTCCAGCCCTTGGCACTGGGGTCATTTATGGCTTCCAGCTCTCTGCTGCCTGTGAGAGCCCCATAACCTCAGCATTAAACTGCTTCTGGAGCAAATAAACGCTGACAATCTACTAAACCTCATTTTTAAATATTAACCACCGTGTAAGAAAGCTGATGGAAGAAAACCAGCTCGTTCTTGAGAGCTCAATGCAACAACAAAAAGCCAGTGGAGACTTAATGCCAACTTCACTTAAGAGCAAGTGTTTAACACCATCTGGAATCATTTTTACTTGTAAATTTTTCTATTTTGCCCCCTTTTCTGGGTGCTCAGGAGGGAATTTTTTCCCCACAGGAAGCATCTCAGCAGAGCAGGGACTGCAAAGGGCAGCTCCCCTCCACCCCAGCCCTGCTGGCAGCAGCACAAGCACAGAGCACCAGGAGCAGTTCATGACTATTTATACTTCACAACCCCATCCTGCTGAAGGCTTTTAAGTAATTAGTTTTCCTCATTAACAGATGCAATGCCTGGGGAAGGGCATGCAGGTGCTCCTGAACCCCATCCTGGATTACAGGGCTGGGAGGGCAAAGCTCAGAAATGCTGAGCTGGGCCAGAGAAAAGGGCAACAAAACCACCACATTTATATAAAAATGTGTCCTTCCTGCAAGATCACAGAACATAACAGCCATAAAAAATATTCCCAGGGTATCACCACTATCCCCTTGTATTTAAATCAGATGGACCATATTTATCAACATCACTTTTAGGTAGACACAAATATACTTGAAGGGATATCAGGAGTTTTTTGGTGCTAAAGTTGCATCCTATCCTAAAAAAAACCCCAAATTTTACACATCCCGTGGAGCAAAAAGTGATTTGCAAACACAGGGAACAGGGAGAGCCAATAAAACACACTTCTCCCTGCTACATCTCATCCATTATCCCATTTTTCTCTTTCACAATTTCAGAGGCAAAATGGACATCAGGTAAAGCCTAATTTAATATTATCACTAATGCATTCAAACACATCACCAAGAGCTGTATTGCTGAAATTGCACTGGCAAAAAAAAAAAAAAGAAAAAGAAAAAAACAACAGGTAAAACATTGTTATCTCCTTGGAAAAGCTGGGCCTGGTGCTCCAGCACTCACTGATGTCTGTTGAGAAAGCACCAGGATTATTTTCCTGAATAAAGATAACTCCCATGATTAAGGAGTGCAGAATTACATCCATTCTTTGCATATCTCCTGTTGTTTTCATATCCCTGTTTTCACCTCTTGGTTTTTTGTTGTTTTTTTTTTTTTTTTTTTAAACACTGGGCATTTAATTACTGTTAGCACCAGATATCATTGTGCTGGACTTTTATCCCTTCAAAATTTGGCTGGGTTTTGGATGCCAAATAAGAAATGCTTTTGTGATCAAAACAAAGGAAATAAAGCAGCAGAATCTGGACTATGCAATTAAAAACAAATAAAAAGAGAGGGAACTTGTTATCCACAATCAAGGCTTATTCATGATTCATCTCCCATCCCTGCTCCTACCATGGCCTCTGCTCTCTGCAGCTGATTGTTTTTGTATCAATTTTTTAACTGTGCCAAGGACTGAGTTACCTGAGAGCTCCCAGGCAGGATCACTGCTGGAAAATAACAGCACTCAGAGGGTTGAAACAAATATTACAGGTAGGCTTGCTGTTAATGATTAATAAATAAAAAATACTTGGATGTTTTTCACCTTATAAAGAAAGGGTGAGAGTTGCTTTAGTTTGTCAAAGCCATGTGCTTTACATATAAAATATATGTCCTTCCTATCCTTGGGAAAACTAAGTTACTTTTCCACCACTTTATGGTAAAATAGAACATTTAAAGCAGATTTATTAATTAAGAACTAAATGCAGGTCCCAAGTCACATTCTCAACCTAATGAGAAATGTATCTAACTGAATAAAAAACCACCACCACAGGTTAAACTCCCAACAGGCAGCTAACTTTTCTTTTTTTTCAAATGGAAAACAAAACTCCTTTCAGTTTCTCACTTTTGACACCGAATTGCATTAAGCTCAGTTTGGGAGAATCATAAAGGGAACATAAAAAAACTTGGGTGGGGGGGGAAGGGTTGAAAACTTAAATACCACCAGATCATTTCAGATGGCTTGATCATAATTTTATAATTGTGATGATCACAACTTTATGACTTAGAGTGCCAGTTCTGCAGGCACTGTTTACATATTTCCCAGAGTTTAGAAGAAAAGTAAAGCGTCAACAGGCAGGAAGTAAGTCACTCCAAACTCAAAAATAACACATCCTATATTTAGAAAGACTGGCACTAGAGACAAAAAAAGCTGGCAGGACGCTCAGAAACCCCCCCAGAGTTGCCCAAACTCACCCCAAAACCCGCTTTGCCTCCAGGCAGGGCAGCTCCCGGTGCAGAACATGGGGGGGACACTCGGTTGGTACCCGGAGCATCCCCGGGATGTGCAGAACACGCGGGTGACACCGGGCTGTGCTCGGTTGGTACCCGGAGCATCCCCGGGATGCTGTGCCCGGCCAGCCCCGCTCCTGCCACCCGGCTGGTGACAGGGACAGCCAGGAGCTGCCAGCACATCAATTATTCACCCTCCAGCACCCACAGCTGCTCTGCTCCGGCAGCCACGCTCACTGCGTGCTTTGTGTCCCGGGAAAAGTGATTAAAAAAAAAAAAAAAAAAAAAAAAAAAAAAATCGCGCATGGGAAAACCTGCTTGGGGAGAATTTGCGTGTCTCCTCACCCGTGGTTGTTCGGTTTTATGAAGAGCTCGTTTTCTTAAGTGTTGAAGTTTTCTCCCTCCTTCTGAGCAAAGTTAAGAGGAAATGTTTAAATAATGCTGCTCGCACATATTTCTGTAATGACCTCCCGGACTTGTAAATAGCCAACACCTGTTTGCTGAAATGTTCCTGTTCTAAGCATGGGAGGGGAAAAAAAACCGCAGCAAGTTCCTAATTTACTTAAAAATCCATTGTAGTGTTATTTATGAAATTATGTTTTAAAGGTGATATTTTTCACTGGGGTGAAAAATTAATTTTCATTGCAAATCTTTGAAATAATCAGTGGTGGCAACATTCTTCTCCTTGATGTTTTCTACCTAGAAATCACTAATAATAGAATATATTAACAATTTAATAATCATCCTTCTGATAATTGATCACAAGACTAATGGTGGAACACAATGAAGGATTTTTAATCATTTACCTGTGTAATTATGTAATGCCTCAGTGGGGTAAACAAAGATTGACATAATTTTCTCCAATACTGCTAAGAGCAGCATTGCATGCAGAATATTGCATTAATTTTGGCATCCATATTCTAAATAGAGCTGTAGAAAAACACTGCTCAGAAATTATTTGAACTCACTAAGAAATTACAAATATGTGATTCAACCTGGTTTGCTGGCCAAAAGGATACTGAGAGTTAATTTGATTACAGTGCACCAAGGGTTTTTCAAGGAGAAAATACCTCGAAGTACTTCTGAGGTAGATATTTCTTTGGAGACAGTGATTACCTACTAGAAAAATGTTCTGAGTAGCCCAGTGACCTCTGCATTTCTTAGATACCTTTCTAGAAAGTATGCTTTTGACAAATAAACAACAAAATTCACAGAATTTAAAATGCAGAGGACATAAGAGCACATTCCTTTCAATCCTTTCAGAATTGCTTTGTGCTCCTGTTGTTCATCGAATCTCCAGTACCTTCCTGTCAGCTGCATGGGGTGATTTTAGCAATCTTTAAATCCCAAAAAAAAAAAAAAAAAAAAAATTTGCAATGATTTCAGGATTTCAGCCAGAGAACCATGACATTGTAATGCAAATGAGGCTGATGAATGTTTCATAGCAGACTTCAAAAATGTTTGCTGCTGAGCCTTTCTAGAGCAGCCCAGGTGGATGCACTTTTCCTCCCACCTTTTTCTCATTATTCCAGTTAGGATAAGAAAGAAAAACAACTTGGGGCACAAGGACATGAAATAATTTGATTTTGCTTGAGAATTATAAATGAAGCTTATTTCTGCCTCTAATGTTTTGGCTCTAGACAGGTTTAGACTGAGAAAAACACAACTTTATTCAGTGTTTGATGTAGATGGGATTGAATGACTTTCAAGACTTTGATCACCAGCTTAAAACTGCAGCAGGGACGGGAGGGTTTGTGATTATCTGCTGGATTTTGGCACAAAGCAGGATCTGCTGTTGCTTCCAGATTGCATTTGCACTTTGGAGGTGGTGATTACAGAGATCACCGCTGGGGTCACCCCCTCCTATGGTGGACTTGTGACAAAAAAAAATGTGTTTTCACCTGAACTGAATGCTGGAAATGTCCATGAAAGGAAAGGTCAGGCTGCAGGGGAGAAGATAGCCAGGCAGATATTGGCCATGTCAGCCCTTGGAAACGTTTCCCTGCAGGATGCACCGAGCCCAAATCCTCTGCTCGCTCTGGGCATGAAATGATATCTCTGGCAGCAGCTGGGCAGGGAATTCTGCAGCTCCATTCCAGCTCCAGCCCCAGAGCTGGCACGTCCTGCCACCCCTCCAGGGGGATGGGGAACAGCAAAGAGAGCAAGGGGCACGGCGAGGGGAAGGGAATTGCTGTCTGTTGGTGCTGAGTGAGTTTTGCCTGGAAAAAAAAACTTGATTGACAGAGTTGTAGCTCAGAGTCCCTGCTCAGACAGTGTCACATATGCAAGTCAGTGACAAATTGTGCTTGAAAGCTGCAGAAATGTGGAGTAGCACGAGCAGGGAGATGGGGTTCCTATCCATTGCCATCAAAATATCATCTTTTAGTGCTGATGACAGTTTAATAGCTACTTCTGGATGGTGGAGAGCATTGTGAAGTGCTGTCACTGTATTATTAACCCTGGCTGGAGCTTCCCTGCAAATCAGAGCAAAAATCCATACAAAAGGAACTTCTGAAACAGTTTTAGATTAAAAGTGTGCTGGTCACAACAGGAATTGTATCTCTCTGTCTGCATCTCAAGGGGATCCAAAAACTCTTTAACCCCTGATTACATTATCATATATTTTCTGAGATCACAGAACCATCAATGTTGGAAAAGATTCCAAAACCAGAGAATCCAACCATTAACCCAGCACTGCCATGTGCACCACTAAACACATCCCAAGGGCAAACTCCATTCCATTTGAAAAATCCAGGTGATGGAATTCTGCTCAAATCAAACATTTTTAATTCCCTTTGTCTCCTCGGGGCAGCTGAGGTGGGATGTGGGTACAGGGCAGCTACACTGACCTGCAGGATATAGTGTGTGAACCTCCACTGCCCATGAGAAAATGCAACTGTGCAAAGCTGCATCCGTGGGTGTGAGTGCCTGGAATCATTCCTGGGATGTACAAAGCTGTGCCACACCTCGGAAATGGTTTGCAGGGCCCCAGTCTGTCACAGCTCAGGGCAGATTTGTGTCATATCACACAGTCTCAGCATATCCTGTGGCTGGGGAGGGACACGGTGATGGTGTGAGCACAGGAAAGGTTTGGGATTCAAGGGATGGAGTGTGACTGTCTATTGATACCTTTAAATTAGCTATCACTGTAGTATCTGCTTTCTGTCAAGGTGCTGCAGGAAATCACTGAGAAGCATCTGGGAGGGGAGTGAATCAATTCCCTGCTCTGCCTGGGGGCTCACCCTTCCCTGCTGGCTGTTTCCCAGCTTGTCACCTCACTTATTTCCCTTTTTTTTCCCATTGTTCCTTGGCACCACTGGCAGGGGGAATGTGTTCCCTGCTGGGACACCTGTCTAGAGCTGCCACCTCCCCTGGGTGGCACCTGACTTTGGGATGGGACTCTCAGCATTTTCCCTCTCTGTACTCAGCACTGGTGAGGAACACCTTGAATCCTGTCCCTCACTCAAGAAAGGAAATTGAGGGGCTGGAGGGTGTCCAGGGAAGGGAATGGAGCTGGGAAGGGGCTGGAGAATTCCTGAGGGAGCTGGGAAGGGGCTGAGCCTGGAGAAAAGGAGGCTCAGGGGGGCCCTTGTGGCTCTGCACAACTCCCTGACAGGAGGGGACAGCCGGGGGGATTTGGGATCTGGGAACAGGGACAGGAGGAGAGGGAATGGCCTCAGGCTGGGCCAGGGGAGGCTCAGGGTGGACAGCAGCAGGAATTTCTTCATGGAAAGGACTGGAAGCATCAGAACAGGCTGTCCAGGGAGGTGGTGGCATCCCCATCCCTGGAGGTGTCCAAGGAAGTCCTGGATGCAGCACTCGGAGCTCTGGGCTGGGGACAAGGTGGGGATCAGGCACAGCTTGGAATGGATGATCCTGGAGCTCTTTTCCTCCTGAAATAATCCTGGGATTCTGAGGCACCAAATGAGGCTCTTCTGGCACGTGGCACCAAGAGGGGCAAAACTCCAGGACAGCCCCAGGAACCTCCAGGACAGCCCCAGGAACCTCCAGGCCAGCCCCAGGAAACTCCAGGACAGCCCCAGGAAACTCCAGGACAGCCCCAGGAAGGCTCCCAGGGAGCTGTGGCAGAGCTGCCAAAACACGTTCTGCTGGCACATTATTCCCCATCTGGGGCTTGCTTCTTTTTTTTTTTTTTTTTTTTGAAGTCTCAGAAAAACAGGGCATTACAAAAACGTCAAGCTGTGAGAAGAAAAGTCAAAAGCCAGAAAATTCCAAGTTAATGCTGACTCCTTAATTCACATCATTAACTCGGAGGCACGGCTGAAGTCTGGGCAGCAGCCTGGGCTGAACTCTGGTGGGGTTGGAACAGGCTGAGGATTTGCACATCCAAGGGAGCACAAATTCCTGTGTGGATACAGGAGGGGAGCTGGGACTGGCTGAGGGGAGGGGCTGGATGCCACTGGAATGGGGAAAAAAAAAAGAGAGGGGCAATCAAGAGACAAATTTCCTGAAAAATTAGGTGGAGGAAGGGAGGTGAGAGAAGAGATAAGCTCATCCCAGAGAAGAAAAAGATTAAGGACACTGACAAATGAGGGAGCCAAGACATGGATTAAAAGGTGGGCAGGGAAAGGCAGACACTTAAACAGGAAAAATAGGGGATAATTGTGAAAAAGGCAAAAACAACGGGGAGTGAGAGCAGAGGGACTTGGACAGGGATCCGGGATGGACCTGGCACAAAGCTGGGACTGCAGTGAAAGGGAGAGGAGAACAAAGATCGCTCAGAGAGGGAGAAATGCAATTAGGGCTGGGAGACACTGAAGAAGAAAAATCAAGAGGAAAAGAGGCTCAGGTTTGGTGGACAGAGGAGCCAGGGAATTTTAGAGTCTCTCCTCTTTGAAGGCAGAGCAGGATTGGAGCTCCCATCTCTCTCTCTCTGCCCAAGGCTTGCTGCACATCGATCGTGCTGGCTGAGCCCTGGCCTTCATTTCTGCTTATTATTTCAAAAAATTCAAATTGCACAGGAGAAATAGAGACTAAACCAATCATTAAGGCTGCAAATGAAATATCCCAAGGTAAGGAAATCCGAAGAAAACCGAGGAGGGAAGGGCTTTGCAAACCCTGTGATACATCAATATATATATTGCTCTTCTGCTGGAGATCTTAGAGCACTTTGGCTCTTTGAAAATACACACAGCTGGATACTTACATTTAATTAAATAGTTTTTAAGATAATGACTACAGCAGTTTAGGCATAATTCACAAGTAAAAGCAATCAAACCCAAAATTCAAAACTGCTTTTATTGGAATATCCAGCATCAGTAACAGCCTCTACACTTTTCGATGGAATGGGAGCCATAAAACTCCATTCCAGAGTTTACAGTTGCAATAAGAACAGATTTATGGGCAATAAGAAGTGTCTGTGTGCACCTTCTTGTGCCTCTCCTTTATTAGGCTAAAGCTGAGACATCCCCAAAAACGTCTTTAATTAGCTCAAGCACTTCATTTAACAAAACAAGCAGTTTAGAACAAATATAAACCACTATTCTCCAGCCACCACGTACAGGAAGCAACTATTATTTGTGCAAGATTAATAAAGTCACGGGTGGTTTTAGAACAACCTAATTAAAGCATGATTTAAACCTAAGAGCAAATGGGTTTTTTTTTTTTTTGCATCAGCACGGAATCCAGGAAAAGAAAATATTATGTTAATAAATATCGTTGTTTTTGTAGCATTCCTCTATGTTGAGAGGGGGTATGAAGACACTTTGGAAAGGAAGTTGCTTTGCTTGTAAAGCATTGCAATAAAAGCACTTGTGGGATTTTCCCCTCGACTAAACCAAAACTTCTTTTCTGTCCCATCACAGAGTCCATGCATCAAGGAAGAGCAGTGCAAGGAGGAGGGAATAACTGAAGTTAGAAAGTCAGGGGAAAAGTTCTGATAGATTGAGGGAGCAGACTTCAGATGCATCACATAAAATAATTAAATATCTGTATGGAGTGTAATTAACATTTCTCCCCCCCCATAGCAGAACACAGCATTAAAAATACTGAGCACATTCAGCTACAGCAAAACCAGAGAGAAATGCAGACCCCAGAATTGTTTTTAACACATATCAGAGCCCTTTTGGCTGCAGTCCAGCGTTGAATCTCCCAAAATCTCCTTTTGTCACAAGCAGGGATTTTCTAGAGATGAATTCCCACCAGTGGACCCAACTGAGGATCCTAAATTCCAAACCCTTTGGCAGCCACAGAGTCACAGGATAGCTTGGGTTGGAAATGACCTGAAAGCCCATGGGCAGGGACACCTCTCACCAGAGCTGAAATTTCTTTAACTTCTCAATAAACAAAGAAAAAATTGGATTTTTGGCAAAAGAAGGGAATGGCACCACATCTTTTGCAAAATCATCAAGGAAATGTGGGTGGTGAATGCCTCCCTGATAAATAGTCACACAACAGCAGTGAGAGGAACTGTTCTACAATTCTTTTTCCCCCAATGGTTTCTTCTCATCGTTGCTCATTGTCGAGCTGCTTCTCCAAACTTCATTTACAAGTCCTGTGAAATGGTTCTGTGAAAACCATCGTTTTAAGAGCATAAATAAAAAATATTATTTTTAGAACATAAATAGCCATTGGTCACTTCAGACACTTTTCACACAAATTTTAAAACTCTAAGCCTTGGTGAAGTATTTCACTGCAGGTAAGAGTTTCTTTCCCAAATGTCTGCTACAACTCCTGAATTCTTCACTGGAGATTTTGTTATTGCAGCAAGGATTTTTATGAAGATCTGTCTGGATTGCCCAGCCTGGACAGCAGCAATTGGCTCCTCTGTGTCTCAGGTTCATCCACCTCTTAAAGATTCACTTTGTGGCCAATTTGCACCAAGAAAAATCTTTTGCTTTTTCCTCCCTCATTTTTGTTTCTCCCAATAAAGAGATTAATAAAGTGATGTGCCAAGAGAAAGTGCCCATAATGGCCTCGTTTGCCTCAAATATTTATCTCCCAAACATTTTTAATATTTAAATATCAGCTATTTAATTGCTAATAAGCCATTTGGTATTAATTGGGCTCAAGGAGTGAAACAGAGATGGATTTTGTGCCTGGCTGTGCTGTCCATGGGTCCTGATGGGTACTGCAATTGTATCCTCAGTATTGTCTCACCAACAGTTTATTCCAAACATTTTAATGGGAATAAAGAGGAGGAGATGAAGTTATGATCTCTTAGATGGATGCAACCATTTAAAAGTGTTTTTGCTTCCCAGAACCTGTGTTATCTGGATTTATCACAGAATGGTTCGGGTTGGAAGAGACCTTAAACATTCCAAGCCCCAAAGAAGAGACAGCTCCTACCACAATTTATGTTATTTGATGTAAATTCTGCTGGACTTACAGCAAATTCTCTGCTTCTCCCTGCACATTCCTAAAGTCTTTCTTAGGCGAGTTCTGCTTTTTCACTGCACATTGCAAAGTGTTCATCTTGATCTTGATTAATGTCTGTCTTGGGCTGTTAGAAAACAAACCCCAAACCTCCTCACTGACAGCCATCCTTCCTCACAGATCATTTTTCTGGCTCATTGCTCCAGCAGAATCCCTTCCCAGTTCCTCCCAACACAAACCATCCCAGAGAGGCTGATCCCAGCCCTGGCTGCTGCCAGCTCACCCCTCCCTGTTTGGAATTGCATCCCATGCCAGGCTTCATGGACTGAAACAATTCTCCTCTCAGAGTCTAAAAGGAGCCCTGATTTTCCTCACTCTTAGGTCACCTCTGCTGCCACTCCTGCAGAGAATAAAACACCAAAACTCCTCAGTAATGGTGCAGGAGCTGCAGTCCTGGGACAGCTCCTGTCATCCTCACAGTGACCTTGCACTTCCCTCAGCTTTTGGGAGAGTCACCCATGTTTTCCCAGCTTTTTCTTCAGCCATGAATTCTCTGGCTCTGCTCCACTGCAGCCTCTGTGCAGTGCCTGCCCCGATGAGCTGAGCCTGGCCAGTGCTGCAGGACAGATGGGACTGTGCCTCTCGCTTTGGCAGCCACAGCAAAAGAAATCGATCATTTCAGACAGGAGAAATTCGATGTTTTTCCCTTTCAGGTTTTCAAGGGTTCATTCAGGGCTCACAGAGGTCAGGAAAAAAACAAACAAACAAACATGAATTGTTGAATGAATGGTACACAAGAATTAATAGCAAGCCTTTATAATATCTATAAAAAAGTTCACAGGATCCCAAGATGCCCCAGTGGGAAGAGACTCAAGAAGGTTCAGATTCAAGCCCTACACCCTGGCTCAGGATTTTCCCCAGCAGGCCTTGAAATCCCAAGGATGGGGATGGCAAACGCCCCCAGGCTGCTCATCCCACAGCTCCTCTGCCCTCCATCCTGACAAATCCACAGACCCAGCTGGTTTGCTCAGAAATCCTCAGTTTCACAGCATGAGAGGCTGCACTGAACTCTAACACAAATCTATATGATTTTTGAAAAAAAAAAGAAGAGCTGAAATGTGCTGTTTGCCCACTAGAACTTTGGAATTGCCTGGCTACTGGAATAGCATTGGATCACAACCTTAGAATTACCTGTGCTGCTCAGTTCTCCCATTACAACTCAAACCAGACTTATTCTTTTTTCCAAATAAGATTATGAAAACACAGATGCTGCCACGAAGCCTCAGAGCAAGCCCAGCAGTGCACCTTGCACCCTCCCCTCTAATCACAATTTCCTGCTGCTAAATTCTTTCCTTGGGTCTGTTTTAGACAGAATCTCTTCCAAGCCATCCTGGGTGCACCCTTGGCCTGAGTGGAGCAGATGTGAGGTACTGACCCTGGATCATCTCTGCTTTTCCATGTAAATTGCTGAGGCTCCCAAGGTTTTGATTACTTCATCCTCTGCAGCAACTGGATCTTGTACAAAAGAAATTTCCAGGCACAATAACCTGCCTGACCTGAAACAAGGAGCAACAAGAAGCAATTTCATCGTGTTGTGTGGGGGGTTTCACATCTTCCCTTTGGCCACTTCCCAGTCCAAGGCAGTAAATTAATTTCCAGACACAAACCTACAAAGGGCTCTCTTCACTTCTGCGTGTCTTGTTGCCTGATTTTCTAAGAAATTCATGACCTCAGTAAATAATTCAGGAGGGCAGAGGGAGCTGGGAGAGGACAGAAGTTTATCTGGCTGCAGAGGGAGGGTGTTGTTGCTGAAGAGGTCACAGTGAGGGCAGGTCTCTAGAAGATCAATATTTAAGCAGGTTGATGAGGTTGATGACTGTGGTTATGAGCTGGAATTTGGGAAAACACAGCAGTGATAAGGATGACACAAATGCAATTTCCATCTCTAAGCTGTAGGTGACTGCATTTGAATTTTTGTCTCAAAAAGAAGCATGAAAATACCTGGTGCAGGAATTAAAGCAGAACGATTTGTGATTCCATCTTAAAATCTTGCTGCACTTAAAAAAAATAAAATTAAATGGCAAGCAAGGAAGGAATCTGTATTTTACAGGAGCTGATCCACAGATTGTGTCCATTTGGATCAATATGGGAAATCACTTTTGTTCTAGGAGTCTGTCAGGTCATCTCAAAGAAATGTACATTTGTAATGAAAGTGTTCAATGTACATTTTCTTTGGGAAAAGAAAAGGTTGTCACAGGAAAGGCTGATGGACTTTTCAAGAGGGAAATACACCTTGGAGGGCTAAGTGTAAGATAGATATAATTCTAACATATATAATTACAATATATAGTTATATAAATATACAAAGTGTGAGAGAGAGATCGCAGTCATACACTTTCTGAACATTTCAGATTAATTAAATATCCCAATTTAATTACATACCAACAAAATAACTTCCAGCCTTTGGAAAAGCCAGCTGCAAAACTTCTGTGTGTGGGATGCCAACCTGCTGTGGATGCACACGGGGCTGGGGAACTAAAGAGGGATCACATCTGGGATACAGATCTTTCCATTGGATCACGAAAGCACAAATGCAAAGTAAAAAAAATTCCTTGTCCCTCTTTAAAGGCTCGGTTCCTTGCAGGAGCAGCCCAGGCTGCAGCAGTGTTGTCACAGCTCTTTAATGAAGTGCTGCTCCTGGCTGCTCTGTTCCTGCTGCTGGTGAGCAGGGCCTTCCAAAAGGAGCAATCAGGGCTGGGTTTACTCAGCTGTGGCACTTCTGAGCTGATTTAAGCACTCTGTCAAAATGGAGTGAAATTAATTAATTCACTGGAGAGCTTTGCCTTCTCCAAACTTAAGGAAAAAGGAATGCAAACGAGCAGTAATCAGATCCGCATTTTTTCACTCCAAGTGTTTGAATAACGCTGGAAGATGTTTTGTTCCTGCCCGAATCCAGAGAAGGACACACTCAGTCCTCTCCCCCTGGAATAAAATTCCTCCTCAGGGGCAGCTCCTGCGTTTTGGGTGTTTGGCTGCTCCCCATTGAACTCCCCAAACTGTGGCAGGGCTGTGAAAGCACTGGAGGGATGAAATAAAAGACATTTGGAGCTGGATGACTTCCACAGCCAACTGTGGGAGATGCTGAAGCAGACAATTGCCTTCTGCTTCTTACCGAGGCTTTTTGGGGTTTAAGTGCTCCTTGATAGCTTGGTAGACAATTAGAGGTGGATTAGAGAAAGTGGTAATAGGGTATTTTTGGTCTAATCTGCTCTCAATTGTTAATATTAATTAAAGGAGTTCTTCCTCTTTGGTATACAATAAATACGAGCTACTCTTTAAAATGACTTTATAATGATTTTAACTTCCTAGCTGCTTAGTGCTGCTTATTTCCAACTATTTATTTTCATTATTTTCCCCTCTTTATTTTCATTTTTTTTTCCCAGCAGAAACCATGGCAGGAGCCTGGCACACATCACAGCCAGGTGAGGATCATCTGATCCTCAACTTCATCACATTCAGAACCGGCTGCAACACATAAACCCTCGAGTTGTTTTTTCCTTAATACAGCTGTCAAACTCTCACACAAAGAAAGAGCAGAAAAAATACAAAATAACCCAGCCATTTCAGTCAGAAACTGAGAAGAAGGGAGATACAGAGCTGCTGTTCCAGCTGAATACCTGGGAGAGTGGAAGGTGTCCCTGCCCATGGCAAGGGTGGGACTGGATGAGCCTGAAGGTCTCTTCCAACCCAAACCAGTCTGGGATTGTAAAAATTCAAGAAAGAAGCACTAAAACCCTTCTGCTCTCATTAGGAGCTCACCTGTAACGAGGTGCAATGATCAGGTAACAAATCAGAGAGATTATTCCTGTCAGTTGGATGAACTCTGGTTGTTAGTAAAAAAAACCAACACGTTCTCTTCTAGAAAAGTAACACACGAAGCTGCAATCCATGAGCAGCAGCCTCCCTGCACACACAGGGCAAAGAGCTCTGAGGCCTCTTTTGGGAGGGAAAGAAAGACAAAAAGGGAGAAAGAGCAAGAAAAGGCAGCACAGAGGCATCACCCAGGGCCACAGAAAAAATCAAGGGAAGAAAACATTCCTGGTACTGAGCATTGAGCTGGGGGTGGCTCCTACAACCCCAGCCCGGCTCTGGCCGGAGAAATGGGAGTGGGAACATTCCCTGGCAACAAACAGGGGCTCATCAGAGGGTGACAGAGCTCCATCAGCACTGTCTGCTCCTAATGGGAACAGCCTGCAGGACACCAAACACGGGCAACAGGAGGAGAACACACTCATCAGGCAGAGCCGTGCCTCCAGCTCACAGCGTGCTCTTCCTCTGATTGCTTCCCAACCACGCTTTTTGATTTCTGATGCATCAGCTCGGGGAGGAGAAATGAATGCTGTAACAGGTGAGGAAATAGCTGGGGTCATCATATCCATGAGAAAAGAAAGGGAAAATAAGCAATACATGCACCCCAGGCAATGAATCCATCAGAGGATTAAATGGTAGGGCAGAGGTTCCAGAGTACAGTTTATAGTTATATAATTTATATTTATAAAATTATATCTCCGTTATAAACGTCAACTAATCTCTATAAATGTGTAGATACATAAATCAACTATGCAAAGCAAGGATAAGAGTCTTGGAGAGACCTTTGCAAAGAGTTTGGATTTTAATTCCCAAGCAGGTAAAATAAGAAGCATAGAACAAACCCAGGACATTTCTGTCCTCTACCCACTTCCAGGCCACCTGCTCAAATCCCGCTTTTCAGAGAAAAACTGCCAACCCAGCAAGTTTAGTCAGAGAACACAAAGAAAATCCGCCAGATCCAACCGGAGCCTCCTCAGCATCGCCTTTCAGGGGTGGGGAGGATGCGCTGGCACCGCTCGTGTCAGAGCTCCCCTTCCCTTTATCTCGGAATGCATTTCAAGCTCCTTCTCCTGATAAGAGCATCTCAAGGACTCGGACTATTAGAGTTATCTGAGAGTGATAATCGCTGTCTCCGCAGGGAGCCCGTGCTCCACTTTTCCCCTTTCTCTCCTGCCACTCTCCCCTCTGCTGATGCCTCTGCATCCATCTCTGCAGCTTTATGGCAGCTCTGCCTCCAATCCCCTCTTCCTGTGCGTGTTAATTTTTAAAGGCACCTATCTCTGTCCATCAGCTCACCTCCATCTGCAGCGTTCCCTCATTTCACTGTAGGCTTGCCATAAAATCATCCACTAATGCCTGTTTGCTGTCCAAACACCTGCTGTGTGCTCCCAGCCCAGCCAAGCTGCATTTTGCTTTGCCTCTCTTATTCCGTCCCTCCCCTGCTTCGTGTGCTGACACTTTTTCCCTAATTATTTCATTTACCCAGATATCTTTTCCACTCGGGGCTCCCATCTTCACAAATCCCTGCCGTGGATTCATCACTTCAAACTTCATTTCAAATGTGTTTAATAAGATCTGGAATCTTTGCCTGTTTCTGGGTGTAAATAGAGTGGCAGGATGTGCTACCCGATTTGTGTAGACAGAAGTCTTTTTAATCTAAGATCACTAGCATGAGTCCAGTGCTGCAGTTGCAATTAAATGCAAAATTAAATGAAAGGACAATTTGTCCGTTTTGAAGGAAAATTTGAGGAATCAAATTATTCAGAATTTCCTGTGTTTATGCTTTGCTGTGGGAGGGTCTCCAGGTCTGATACTGGACACCTTTGAGCACAGTTTTGCTTCTGGTTCAGGTCTCTCTGCTCCCACAGCACAGCATGAAACTGTTCTGAACCAGACAAAATGCAAAATCATCCCCAACTCCCACAGAAAGTAAACGTGGTGAAACGCACATTAAAAAAACAAAAAACCACCTTTCTCTCTCCTCCTAGATTGTGGCTCCACATCTACATCCTTTATGGCCCAAGGAAAGCTGGAACCATCCAAGAATCTGTGGGAGCTGGAGCTGCATTTTCCCTGGATGCAGGGATGCCCAGAGGAGCAGCAGCTGCCTGGGCTCCCCCTTCACCAGCAGCCTTCTGTAGAAGCCTGGAGAAGTGATTTCCTGCTGAATTAACAGGGAATGAAGCTCTCAGCAGATCCCAAACCCTCTGCTTCCAGGTGTTCCACCTGTGGCAGGCACGGGAAGCTCAGCTGGAGCCAGGAGAACCTGCCCTTGCTGTGAGCCTGCACTGCTGGAGGTCTGGAGGCTCTGGATAAAAATGTGCCTGGAATGTAAACTCCAAGCTCCAAGGGATGCATTTTCAGCCTTGATTTATCTGCAGGCCACTCTAAATTAATGAGGGCAGGGAGCTCTCTCCCTTCACCTTCCCTTTGGCAGCGGGGCAGAGGTGCCTGGGGTGGCAGCCACTCTCTGCCCACGGGGACAGGATGGATGCCACCCCTCCTGCCAGCAGGGTCACTCGGCTGCGACCCCGGGCAAACCCTGTGCCCTGAAATCCCTGAATTGTGGCTCTTGTGTTCCTGCAGTTCCTCTCTGCATCCACCCGGCTCTCCCCACTTCTCCTTGCAACCCAGCAGCAGCAAGAGCAGCTGTGGTTCCTTCTGACTTCCACTTCTTGAGTGCCAGCTGGGCAGCCGAACATTTTCTCGGCTCTCCCCCAGACAAAGTCCTCTCTTGGCTCTCCAGAGGCATTTCTGAGTTGTCCTGGAAGGAGGCTGTGTCTGAGGGGCAGAGTTAGACCCAGGGCAAGATGTTTTCTTCAGAGGGAAGAAAGTCTGGAGCATGTGGATTTATCAATTTCAACTTCCTTGGAAGAGTTCTTAGAGGATGGAGAAAACCCAAGTTAAGTGGGAGAAGCCACTCTAAACATTCTCAGGTGCATTCTCTTGATGTGCCCCAGTGCAGCAGCCTTGGAGAAATCTCCTTTCTCCCTCCACCCCACTCCCACGTGTGCTCTCTCCATGGGATATGTGCCAGGAAATCCTAAGAAGCTACAGACCAACCTCCCACAGGGAATGTGAGAGCCTTAATATCCTGCATGGCGAAAAGCAGAGGTGACAAAACTCTAAACCAAAGTGGAAAAACCCCCAGTGCCAGCACAGAGCAATGCTGTGTTTTGACAAGCAGCTATCCCAACTCTCTAATTACACCTCTCCACTGAGTGCAACAGCCAGCAGCTCTTCTGGGAATCCTTTTTTCTTTTCCCTAGAACTACTTCTAATTTTTTTTTTCTTTTCCCTAGAATTATTTCTAATCTTTTTTTCTTTTCCCTAGAATTATTTCTCGGTTTTTTTCTTTTCCTTAGAATTATTTCTCTTTTTTTTTTCTTTTCCTTCAGAATTATTTCTCATTGGTTAAACACGCTGAGGGAAGGAAAGAGAATTTTTTTTTTTTCCAAAAGAGAAAAAGACACAGCTCAAGTTCACCTGAGCTCAGCCTTCACATGCCTGGTAACATGTCTGCACTCTGGCTTGTTCCTGAATGTCAAAATAAAGACTCTGAGTCGGAGCTTAATAATTTCCCTGGAGCACCATTGTCCTGCAGTTTGCCTTTCAGTCCTGCACTGCTGCCAAGGGAGAGGTGAGGGAAGTGAAGCACTTTATTTATTGAGTTGCTTGCTGTAACCATTTAAAGCGAGCTCAGCGTGCCTGGCTGCTGCTTTGGGCTGAGCTCCTGGAACGAGAGGTTTTCCTTCAGATCTGCGTAGGGAAATCTCTGTGCTTTTATTGCACGGCTTTGTCCTGCCTTCAAACACATCCCCTGACCTGAGAGAGGATTACAGCACCTTTGATACCCCAATTAAAATGGATCAGGAGGGGGAAGGGGCCATTGATCCTGCAGCCCCCCGTGCTGATGTGCTGGAAGTGCTGACTTGTGCCCAAGAGCACAAACACTGAATCACAGGGATCAATAAAAACAGAGCTGCAGTGCTGCAGGCACCACGGGCAGCCTTGCACTGGCAATTACAGAATCTGGGTTGGCTTTACAACTACCTCAACAAATTCCCTCTAACCCCATCCTTCCTACCCAAAAAAAACCCCATTAGCTGGCCTTTGAATTACCAAAATGGCACAATCAAAGGGAAAAATACCTCAATTGCCTGGGAAGTGCTTAGAGCTCTGTGTTATAAACATTCTCGTCTTAAACTTAGGGGTTTTAGGAAAGTTGTTCTTAAATCTACAAAGCTTGGATGTGCTGTGGAGAGAAGGTTTATAAATGAATAAATGATTCATCTCTTTTGCTTTCTGATGCTGCAGGCAGGCAATTAAGTGGGATTGAAGTTGATAGTTTAGGGGGGTTTGGAAGTTCTTAATATAAAAGATCACAACTACAAAATACTTATGAATTATAGAAGAGGCAAAGGGACAGAAAGGTATAGATTTTAATGGCACTTGAAAAAAGTGCCTAGAGGAGACAATAATGTGGTTTTCTTAGCTGTGACCTCGCTGAAAAGGATCTAAAGACTAAAAGGGCAAAGGCAAGGAGAGGAGGATGTGTTACATTTTGGGTGTGACACCCTTTGGACAACGAACACATCCTCAAACCTCCTTCATCTGCATTTTTCCCATTTCAAAAAACCAAGGACTGGGCAACGATGTGGGCAATTGTGGTGTTTGCTGAGTGTAAGACAAAGCAGACAAAGTATCTTCCTCATCCCCAGCTCAGCTTTGCAGGTCAATATTTACATCCCTCTGCAAGAGTCAACACCAAATATTTGGGATGAGTATTTCATAGGTAAATATCAATACCAAATATTTGGTTCAAACATCTCAACATCCCAGATATTCGGGGGAAGCCCGATTCTACTGCCTGCAGCTTGGAATAGAGTTATTAAATGTTTTTAAAATAACCTTTAATTTTTCATGTGCAGTTTTGGGATGAAAGCAAGCAAACAAGTTGTCACTATACTTCCTGCTTGAAACTCCAGATTTTCAACCCATTTCATCTTCTTTCAGCACTGAATTAAATTTTTAATCAGATATTTACCCGATAAATTACATCAGCTCTTTCTCTGTGCAGGAATTTTATCTGTTGGCTTTAGAATACAAGGAAAGCTGAATATGAGGTCAGGATCCATCAAATCACCGAGGGGAATCTCTTCATCTGATAACCCTGCTTTGTTCTTTCCGTGGGTTTTTCATCCCTTTTTTTTCATCTTTCACATAATTTTCATTTATTTCCCAAAAATATTTCCATGAAGACTTCACCCCCCCCCCAAAACTGAGAGTTTTAAGAGCTGGGTATTGAACTCTATAAATTCCACTACTTGCAGCTCATTCTGTTGATTTTTCCCATGACAGGAGGTTATGTGGTTTTAATGGAATATTAGTAGTGTGGCTACATTAAATGCCATTTAAAACCTCTTTCAAAGTGGTATTGACTGTGTTGAAATGAGACTATGGAAACATCCCAGTGAAGGGAAATAGGTGTGAATATTGTATTTTCATCACAGGATTTTCAAGCTGATGCAGAAAACTCTGATAACATTAAAAAAAAAAAAAAAAACTATAAAAATTTTCATATTGTTCTGAGTGGATTTGCCTTTCTATACAAAAGAGCTAAAAACAGACTCGTTAATATATTAACAACAAGGAAAAATATTCCAAGTAATTATCAGCTCTCCCCATGTGTTGAAAGCCCATTTTGTCCCGTAGCTGTTTCAATCAATACACTATTTATTTTCAAATAACCATGCACTAAGGATCATTTGGACACAGAGCCCATAAATACACATTACCTCATTATCGACCCTCTCTGGCCACTGCTGCATTATTAACATTTCACTAGAAGAAGCAATCAAGCTGTAAACAGGAGGAATTTCTAGAGTTATTCTCCCCCCAAATATTTTTGAAGGGATGACCAAGCGTGGAATTTTGCCCCCAAGAATTACTTTTCTCTGTGATATTCTTTACAGAGTAGCAAATGTACCCAGTAGCCAGTGAAATGGGAAGAAATACAATATTTGCAAAGAGGGAATGTACACAGGACAGTTTAATTCGATTTTTTTATCCAAGGATTATCACTTGCACATACATGAGAATGCCGAATCTCGGTTCCAAAGCACCCAGTTGTTTTAATCCTATAAATCCATTTTTTTTTTTCAGTTGCTCAGTGGGCTGGAAAAGGGAACCAACGAGCCAACCAAATGCTGGGAGCAGAATCCCTTTGGGATTTGCAGCAGTGTGCAGTGCCTTCTTTATGCAGCTCATGCAGGGAAATTCTGCTGCTTTGAGGTGCTGTGGGATGACTGATGGCTTTCCCATAAAACACGAGCTACTGGGGGCAACAGCAAAGGCTGCCGTGGCAAATTGCCAAGAGCTGGAGGGCTGCACCTCATTTGCATGTAAATTTACATCATTTTTAAAGCCACTGTAAGGAGTGCACTGGTAGTACTTGAGTATTTCTTGGTAGGTTTGTCAGGAAATTAAAAGGTGGCTGGGAGCAGCCTGGCTGCCCTCTGTGCCTTTGGGGTCATGTCCTGATCCTGATTTTGGCACAGGGGGCTCAGCTCCCCCAGGAGCCCCAAGATTCAAGCCCTGCTCCCACCACCTTCACCCCAGTTGCCACCCTGGCACTGTTCCATCACTTAGGGCAGTGCCATGAGCATCATGAGATCCGTGCCCAAATTCCCTCCTCGGGCTGAGCCAAACCCAAACCAGCCCCACTGCCACTACAGGAATAAAATTATTGGGGTACAGACCCTGTATTACTGCTGAGTTTGTAAAATACACCCCCATGCTTGTGATCACTACGAATATAATGAGTTTATGGTAGGCTTAGATGGGATTTTGGGAAGGAATTGTTCCCTGTGAGGGTGGGGAGGCCCTGGCACAGGGTGTCCAGAGGAGCTGCCCCTGGATCCCTGGAAGTGTCTGGACAGAATTTGGAGCAGCCTGGGATAGTGGAAGGTGTCCCAGGGTGTGTAATGAGATGAGTTGTAAGGTCCTTTCCCACCCAAACCAGCCTGTGGAATTCTGTGACACATCTGCATCCCTCCATCCATGTGCTGGCACAGGGATGGGGCTCAGGAAGGATTAAACCCATTTTACATAAAACCAATTGCAACAAGTGAGGGGAGAAGGTGTGCAGGGATGCAAAGTGGAAAATTACTGAGGGAAGGAAAAGAAAATTGCGAGGACAGAGGCAGGTCCTTGTGCCAGCTGCTCTGCAGAGGAAGAAAATGGGAGGGATGAGTTCAAATCTTTGGATTTCACATTTGGACTGAGGCTGGGGATAATGCAGAAGCTTCCTGGCAGCTTGGGCATCTGACGGCAGGAGCTGCAGTCAAGGTGATCTTCTGGTAGCTGCTGTATTCACTTTGTTTCCAAAGCTTGCACTCATGCTCCTGCTGTCAATAAAAATCCCTGCCTGAATAGATAAGCCAGAGCCCCGTATCTCATTAAGCCTGAGAATTCAATCCTCTGCTTCAAGCTCTGTGCTCCTATGCTACTTTATATCATTAAGAAATATTGCCCAGGCTGATCCCCTAAATCCTTGTATTAGCCAGCACAATTAAATCTAATATGGATGGAAAAAACGGGAGCCAGTGGGATTTCTCCGTGGTGTGAGCTCCTGGTGCATCCCCAAGAATGAGACTGAGGAGTGCACAGGCAACAGGTTTGAAATGAGACACTTATAAGCCCTAAGTCATTCTATTTTAAATAGGTTAAGAAAATGCTGAGACTTTCTCAGGATGGATTGTGGAATACCTTGAAGTGAGACCCTAAATCCCTACGCTGTCACTCTTTTTCTCCGAGGAGTTATTAAGTGAAGCATCCAAAATAAAAAGTCAGGCTGTCGAGCTCCTGGGGTTTTGTTTCTCTGTCAGACAGGAAAGTCGGTGACTTCTGAGTTTTAAAACAATGGCCTAAACACACCAGCTATTAGCAGTGGTGCTTAATGAGATTCTCAGATAACCCTTTAACAGAATATGTAGTGATTAAGTCAATTTAAATGATTTATCTCCACTGCAGCCTGTGAGACTTGTACATAACAGCCATTTGCATAGCAATAAAAATCTCCATTTCTCTGCACAGCACAGGTTCATAAGGATATTTCCAACCTTAAAAATGTCTGCTCTCATCTGTCTGTTCAGAAGTTTTTTTTCACTCCTCCTTTTTGCCAGATGTTTCTCCTGACAGGGGAAGATCTCGGGGCAAAGCATTTCCTTGTGCAGTGCCACAAGTGAGTCACTGAGCAGGAGCATCCCCAGCCTGGCTGTGAAGAGGCTCCAGGGGGAATTTTACTCGTGTGACATCGCTGGGATTGGAGTGTGGCCAGAGCATCCCCACAGCTCTGCACTTTCACACACACAGAGCAGCCCTAATGAGCCCCGGCCCTAATGAGCCAGCCCAAATTAACCCAGAGCTCGGCCCAGGGGAATTGCTAAACTCCCTCCAAGCTCCAAAGATGTGGGATCAGATCCTCGCAGATCTGAGATAAATCAAAGGGGAAGGCAGTGCCAAGGCAATCCCTGGCAAGGCTGGGTTTTCTGGAGGATGCTGGAGCCAGGGGAGGTGACACTGCAGGGTTGTGTAACACCCCCAACCCTGCTCCCCCAGCCCAGCCAATTAATCACTAATTGAAATTGCTTCTCCCCAGCTGACCCAGAGCCACAAGGATTAAACCAGATTTCGGAATGCTAATTACACGACATCATTTTCCCAATTATTCTTAAAATTGGATTATGTACCGGGAGATGGGGTGTTTGAAGCAGGCACTAATGAGCAAATCATGCATAAAAAAAACTTGTTTGTTATGTTGGTGATTGAACAAAATAAGGTTGCAGGCGTGAAGTCGTGTCCAAATAAACAAAAGAAACCTAAGAGATTCCAAGAGTAGCACCAAGCTGGAATTTAGGGAGCTTCAAAAGCCATGGCAAAGCCAGAGAATGTTTTTTTCTTCCTTTTTCTCCCATTGTCCATCGATGGCTAAAGCTGTTTCTGGGTTATTGGGTGTTTCAGGGTATTTTCCCAAGAAATTATGATGTTATCTAAGTGACTAAGTTGCTTATAATCCATTTTCAAAAGTTTCTGTGGAGCTTAAGCACATAAATCAGATTATCAAAGAGACTCCACTATTGCATTTTTCTGTGCTTGCCCCACCTTTCTGATGTAATCAAGAGTGACACAGAAATTTAATTGCTCCAAATAGTCTCTAGATTGCAGCAGCCAGAACTCTTTAGATTCCCTGCACAAATATTATAATTCTAGTTTTATTCCCTTTGTACTTTTCTGGCTGAACAGTTTTGCTGTCATTCCAGGGCAGTTCAGGAGAATATTCCAAATGGGTTTCCAATCTCTGAATAATTCTGGAGATGTGTCCATCCACACCTGTCTGTCTGTCTATCCACCATCACACTGCCTGAAAATATCCCCTGCTCATTTAGCCCCAATATTCTTATAATTCAATTTCACTGCCAATTTCAGTGCTGCTTTTTTTTTTTTCTCATGGATTTAAGACAATTATTGCTTAAAAAACAAATTCAAAAACCCAACAGAAATCAAGTCGTGTATGCAGTGTGAAAAAAATTAAGTTTCTAGAGTACTTGCTCCAAAGCTTCAGATTTAAGTCTACAAATAGGAAATAATACTCCATTCTCAACAATCCAGAATGTTTAAGTCAAAATGGGCTCAGCTTTAAATCTAATTTTTTAGTATCATTCCTAACAGAGAAACTCCAAGCTCCTTGAAAGAACTCTTTTTTTTCTCTTCAGAAGACATAAATTTTAAAAAGTTTTCAAAAACTCAGGATATTTTGCTGCCTGGACTGATAAAGCCAGTGAGTTGGGCACTGTTCTCCTTCACAAGTCTCCTTGCCATTTTCAAGGTCTCTCTTCCCCACAATTAAAAAAAAAAAATCCTCATATAATTACAGAGATAATTATTTTCTGATGTAAAATTTGTTATAAGTTTGAAACTCATGTTACAAACCTATTCTGATATTAAAAATAAGATATATAGCAAGAAGAGAATGAAATTACAATGCACTTTGTAGCACCAATCAATACCTTTGAGCCAATCTCCCATTTACATTTTTAAATTCTTTTCTCTGCTAAACCTTAAGACGACTTCCATAGCAACAGAGGCAAGGTCTGGCTCACACTGCAAGGAATCCTAACAAAAATGAAATAAGAAAAGAACAGGGGGTGATTATTTATTTTTAAGTTATTTGAATGAGGCAAATTAACCTCAATGAAAAAAAAAAAAATAATCCAGTGTTTTTCTTCAGCCCAGCCATCAATCAAAATGAAATAACATATTCTGTTAATTGCTCTCTGTTATTCTCACAGTTTCAGGGGAGTGCAGGGAAATTCTTGTTGTTTTTAGTTTGTTTTTTTTAAACTGAGGTAGAAATCCTGACCCCTCTGGGACAACAAAAGGGAAGTCAGAGAGTTTTTTGGCACCAATTTGTGTGGCCAAGGTTTGACCCAGGAGATGAATTTGTGTCTTTACTTTGATTCTGGGCTCTGGCCCCCAGAGTGAGCGCCCAGGAAGGAATCCAGAAGGCAGCAGCATCACCCACATCTCCTGCTGGATGCATTAAGGGAAATTCCTTGGCACCAGTGGCAGAAAGGACAACAAAGGGCAGAGCCAGAGCCCTTTGCAGCTCAGTGGTTCCGTGCTGGAGCATCTCCTGCTGCAGCCAGGGCAGCTCCAAGGCTGGGCTGAATTCCCAGCAGGATTTCCTCTGACTTTCGTGCTTTTCTGGGGGTTCAGCAGCACATCTGGGGGCTGGCAGTGAGTTTTTATCACCCTGGGCTACAAAAGTGTCCCTGTCCACGGCAGGGTGTGGGACAAGATGAGCTTTCAGGTCCCTCCCAACCCAAAACCATTCCATGATTGTGTGGTGACATTCCTTTAACTCTTGTGCCTGGCAGTGCTGGCTGCCTTTGACAGTGACTTTTGGAGAAGAGCAAATCTGTCCCAACAATTAAACACCTCTAATAAATTTTTTAGTGCTCTTTTTTTCTCATTGCTAATTTCGGTTTCCACAGTTGCAGGTTCAATGAAACCTCTTTAGGGTTTTCAGGCTGCTGTAGGGATGGGAGGAAGGTGGTCACCATCACTGGGAGTTCTGTCAGAGCCCCACCACGTGTTTTCCCACAGGATTTACTTTGTCCTGCACTGGTGACTGTCGTGGAGCTCAGTCCTGAGGATTTCTCTGAGACAAATGAGATGAAGAAGGTGGCAGAGTGTTGGCTTCAGTGCCAATGTTTTGTATCCACTTAAAGGATTATTTCACTTCTGCTTTTTGTTTTCTCCTTGTTTCTGTCTAATGTCCCTCCTTTTTGCTTCCTGTTTGCTTTTTTAATGATATCCTCGACAACTGCATATGCAAACTCTATAAATGCTTTTTTCCCCCTTTACATTTTACCTTCTAGGTAACACAGCATTGCTTTTCTTGTCTTGCTGGTACAACTTAAAAGAACTCCATTGTTTGAGGCAATTCATGGTTTCTGAGACCTTTAAAAAGGAAAAAAAACCCAAAAACCAGAAAACCTATTGCTACCTGCAGTTCCTTCCTGCACCTCTCTGCCCCTAATCTGCTCCTTTCTGTACCTTTGGAACCAGAACTTGGCAAAGCCAGGCCCAGCAGAGCTGGAGCTGTGGGAGCAGGGGCCCAACAAAGGCAGAAGTGCCCAGCCAGCAGCAGGGAGGGATTGTTGCTGGAACAAGGAGCTGCATCACTCTCATCTGCTCTTTGGATTTTCCATGGTCCTTGGAGGCTGTGAGGGCACAGGGAGGGAGATGTCAGGCAGAGAGCAGGAGAGATCAGTCTGGAGTGGAATAAGGGCTCTCTGCAAAAACAACCTTCCCATCCCATCAGGGAAGTCACTGCCCGGCAGAGGAAATGCAGAATTGTTTGGGTTGGAAAGGATCTGAAAGATTATTCACTTCCAACCTCCTGCCATGGCAGGGACACCTCCCACTGTTCCAGGCTGCTCCCAGCCCCAGTGTCCAACCTGGCCTTGGGCACTGCCAGGGATCCAGGGGCAGCCACAGCAAATCTGGGAATTCCATCCCAGCCCTTCCCCACCCTCCCAAGGAACAATTCCTGCCCAATATCCCATCCAGCCCTGTCCTCTGGCAGTGGGAGCCATTCTCCATGTCCTGTCCCTCCATCCCTTGTCGCTCTCCAGCTCTCCTGGAGCCCCTTTAGGCTCTGCCAGGGGCTCTGAGCTCTCCCTGGTTCCTTCTCCTGTCCAGGTGAGCACCCCCAGCTCTCCCAGCCTGGCTCCAGCCCTGGAGCATCTCCATGACCTCCTCTGTCATTTGGACAATTTCTCAAATCTTCATCAGTTTGAGGTTTGGCTCCATGCAAAGAACACACTCTGGCTGTGGATCTTACACACCCTGTGTCTTTTATTTACCTCTTATTTAACCTCATAGCAGTGTGACCAAGCTTTGGAGAAGCTGTCCCACAGAGATGGCACTGGTGCCACCCACCCCAAATCCCAGCAGAGCTGGATTTGAATGGATGTTACCTGCCCTATAACTCTCACTTGTGCCACTGTATTTCATTGAGCTGCTACAGTTATTTTTTTTTAAGTGGTTTGCAAGAAAAGATTGTTATCAATATTTAGAATTAATATTTTTCCGTGAAAATTTAATTGTGTGCTATGGTGGTTTTAATCCAATCTGGTCAGCAATCTTCAGATAGTCCCAAAAGGCAGCCACAGCATCCCAAGGGACCAATTTTTTCCTTGCATTTTCTTTGCTTGGAATTACTTTATCATTTAAAAATGTTTTGTTTAGAAACCCAGATTTACCTTCTGCCTCATCATTGCCATTCCATTATGCTCTTTATGTGTAAACAGAGCGTACTTCAAAGAGCATATATCGTTATTAATAGTTAATAAAAGAAATGGAAATAAAAGCTCCACGAGCTGGTTCTGTAGCTGGGAAGCAATTCCCTGTACTTTATGGGAAAGGCTTTCCTTCCTGTTAGATGTCCTTGATGACTCCTGCAGGAACATAAAATCCACCCCCTATTATTGCACTTACTGGATATATAATCTTCAAATAATGAGCAACAGGATGAAAACAACTCAAAGAAGCCTCCTGGAGCATTTTGCCCCTGCCTTGCCAAGGCCAGCAGTTTTCCTTGATGAAGGGTTAGAGGATCAGAGTCCCAATAAGCAGTTAGCTGTGGAATTGAATCCATGACACATCCTTCTCCTCTCCCCTGAGCTAACTCTGCCACCAAATGAACCTGGGATATTGATGGCTTCAAAGGAACTGCAAAAATGAAGCAACGAGCCACGATCAGCCAACATTCCTAAATATTCTGTGACAGAATTACCTTCAGAGGGGGAAGATTTTGAGTCTGTAGTATTTTACTACAAAGTGTAATGAAGCCTGCAGGGTCCTGTGCCCACCACACTGAAAGCAGCTGCACGGGAGAGGTGAAATCCAATTTATTCCTTTCTTTGTGAACAGTTCTTAGCTCAGCAGGAGATGCTGTGTGTTGTTTAGAATCCAGCCCCCACGAGTCTCAGGACTTGGGTGGTTTCCATGAATTCCAGCAGCTCCTTGAGGCCCTGCTGGGAATGGGTCTCCTGGTGCTGGGCAGTCTCCAAATATTTGTATAAATGACATTTTTGAGGCTGAATTTCCCAGTGCAATACATGCACCCCTCATTGCCATTCCCTGGGAACAGCCAATGAGGAGCTGTCTGTTATCCCATGGGAACAGAGCAGGAGTCCTTGACCAAAGGACAAATACCTTTATCCTCAGTGATCCCCAAATCATTCTCTTGAAAAGTTTTACCACCAGCAGATGGTTTTGGTGGTGGGATATTTATTTAGCTGCCCATATTGCTCTCATCAATGACAGGCTCGTTCTCCCTCTACTTAATTAAGACTAACTTCAAAGAGACCCTTTTATAAACAAATTAGGGCTATCTGACTCAGAGTTTAAAATGGAGCAGTGTTTGATCAATACAATCGATTGAAGAGATCTAAACTCATCTCTGGGATACTCTGTTCCTGTCTTGGAAAGTTTTTAATGCCTCACTGAAGCAGAGGTTGAAGTGTGTGGCAGGATCTGGCCTCTTACAGCATTAACTGGGCAATTTGAATGAGGCAAATAGCCCTGAAAACATTCCAGTGGAGCCATTCCCTTTAAATAATGCTGTGTGGAAGGGAGATGGGAAGCCTGGAATGCTTTCAGGAGGATCAGGGATCATGGAGAAGATGATGCTGATGACAAGATAAATGCCTGTGTATTTCTAGCTTTCACAGGATATGGTTTGGCATTAAAAGAAAAATCACAGAATAAAAAGGAAATCACAGGTAAAAAGGAAATCACAGAACCCTTCAACCATTCATCATCCATCCATCCATCCATCCATCCATCATCCACCATCCATCATCCATCATCCATCATCCATCATCCATCATCCATCATCCATCATCCATCATCCATCCATCATCCATCCATCATCCATCATCCATCATCCATCATCCATCATCCATCCATCATCCATCATCCATCATCCATCATCCATCATCATCCATCATCCATCCATCCATCATCCATCCATCATCCATCATCCATCCATCATCCATCATCCATCCATCATCCATCCATCATCCATCATCCATCCATCATCCATCCATCCATCCATCCATCCATCCATCCATCATCCATCATCCATCATCCATCATCCATCCATCATCCATCCATCCATCATCCATCATCCATCATCCATCATCCATCATCCATCATCCATCATCCATCCATCCATCCATCCATCATCCATCATCCATCCATCATCCATCATCCATCATCCATCCATCATCCATCATCCATCATCCATCATCCATCATCCATCCATCCATCCATCCATCCATCATCCATCATCCATCCATCATCCATCATCCATCATCCATCCATCATCCATCCATCCATCCATCATCCATCATCCATCATCCATCATCCATCATCCATCATCCATCCATCATCCATCATCCATCATCCATCCATCCATCATCCATCATCCATCCATCCATCATCCATCATCCATCCATCCATCATCCATCCATCCATCCATCCATCATCCATCATCCATCATCCATCCATCATCCATCCATCCATCCATCCATCCATCCATCCATCATCCATCATCCATCATCCATCATCCATCCATCATCCATCCATCCATCATCCATCATCCATCATCCATCATCCATCATCCATCATCCATCATCCATCCATCCATCCATCCATCATCCATCATCCATCCATCATCCATCATCCATCATCCATCCATCATCCATCATCCATCATCCATCATCCATCATCCATCCATCCATCCATCCATCCATCATCCATCATCCATCCATCATCCATCATCCATCATCCATCCATCATCCATCCATCCATCCATCATCCATCATCCATCATCCATCATCCATCATCCATCATCCATCCATCATCCATCATCCATCATCCATCCATCCATCATCCATCATCCATCCATCCATCATCCATCATCCATCCATCCATCATCCATCCATCCATCCATCCATCATCCATCATCCATCATCCATCCATCATCCATCATCCATCCATCATCCATCCATCATCCATCCATCATCCATCATCCATCCATCATCCATCATCCATCCATCATTCATCATCCATCCATCATCCATCCATCCATCCATCATCCATCATCCATCATCCATCATCCATCCATCCATCATCCATCATCCATCCATCCATCATCCATCATCCATCCATCCATCATCCATCCATCATCCATCATCCATCATCCATCATCCATCCATCCATCATCCATCATCCATCCATCCATCCATCCATCATCCATCCATCCATCCATCCATCATCCATCCATCATCCATCATCCATCCATCATCCATCCATCATCCATCCATCATCCATCCATCCATCATCCATCCATCCATCCCTACTTTAACACCAAGACTGAACTGGAAACACTTTTAATTTATTTTTCTTGTCTCAGCAGGAAATTCAGATTGAGCATGTGAAGATCTATGGAGATACAGATCCAATGGATAGATACACTATTTATTAATTTCTATTTCTTGCATGGAATGCAGTCTTGGAGCCATGAATCTCATTTGGGATGCTTTGATAAAAAACTTTACAGGCTTATCCTCATTATAAAAAATATAGATTGCAATATATCAGTGAATTGAAAGAAATTTTTTAAATCTCCTCCAGAAGAACTTTTCCAACTGGTGTATTCTGAATACTTTATCTGTGTGTGTGAACTTCCTAACCAAGGAATCTGCATTTCTGCACACATCCCTTATATTCATTTCAAGATGCAGACAGCACTGCACTGCACAGCCTTCAATAAAAAGAACCTAATTACACTGCAAACCTACGAGCAAAATCAGCCTAAAGAAGGAGCAGAGGAAAGCAGCAAGAACAAAGTACCTGAAGAGTTACCAGACACACAGAAACTACATCTCTGTCTCACTAATTCAATACTGCCACCTAATTCCTGACAGTAACTAACAATTTCATGATAGCTGCCCACCAGCTCACCGGGAAATTCTCTTATTCTCACCAGGAAAAATCTCTTATGCTGGAGAAAAAAAACCAGTCAGTTGCTGCTGAGTAGGCAGAGAAAAACACTCACTGTGTCTATGCATCTCTAGTCTCTTGTTTCTCTTTTTTGGCAGTATAAATTGCTCTTTTTGCTAAGGAAAAATTAGAGTTTATGGATAGAATTCTTGTATCTCCAATATTTGGGAATAAAGGATTCCACTCCAGGCTGCTCTGGGATCCATTTCTACCCCGTTACCAGTAATCATTTCACTGTGATATTGATACCATACATTTTTGGATGGTTAATTTAGTTCAGTTTTATCTGTGCCAAGATATCAAGCTGATAATTGATCTCTAGCTTTGTTCTGCAGCATTAATTAAGTTTTAGAAAAGCTTACTGATCGATTTATTTGAGTTAATGCAAATCTGCACCTAGAACAACACGACTCAGATATTTATCACTCTGCTGTTAGTCCCTTCTCATGCCTCAGCAATTCAGGTTTACATCTGGTTCAAGTTTCTCTAATCTAAAATAAACCAGCATGAAAAAGCATTTGATTTCTCATTTAGATTCTCGATAGCCTTTTATTGCAAAGATAACATCCCTTGTCTGATTTGAAATCGTGAAATTGTTGGGTCAAAAGTAATGAATAAAAATGTTGGCACTCCCGAGTTTTTGCAGCTAGACCTAACTAAATCTTATTGGTCTTTGAAAAATTAAGAGAAAATTTGGGTTCTTTTCCACATATGAGATAACATAGCATTATTTAAGTCTTGCTACAATTGTGATTAATTTCTATGCCCTAAAAATATTGACTGCAAAGACATTGAAAGGTTGATGGGAAAAGCTCCTCACTGTGGGGACCTGGCTTAACTTTGCTCTTGCACAGCCCCTCAGGTGTGGATGGAGATAAAACCAGCTCAGGCCAAATCAAACCAGCTACAGCAGCACCAGGTTTGTTTATCTTTTCTTCAAATGCAAAGGATGTTTTCAGGTGGATTAATCAGAGAATGGTTTGGGTTGGAAGGGGATTTCAAAGTCCATCCAGTGCCATGCAGGGACACCATCCCAGGCTGCTCCAACCCCAAAATCCAGCCTGGCCTTGGGCACTGCCAGGGATCCAGGGGCAGCCACAGCAAATCTGGGAATTCCATCCCAGCTCCTCCCCACCCTCCCAGGGAACAATTCCTGCCCAAAATCCCATCTGAATGTATCCTCTCCCAGCTAAATCCATTCCCTGTGTCCTGTCCCTCCATCCCTTGTCCCCAGTCCCTCTCCAGCTCTCCTGGAGCCCCTTTAGGCTCTGGAAGGAGCTCTGAGCTCTCCCTGGATCCTCCTCCTCTCCAGGTGAACAATCCCAGCTCTCTCAGTGTGCCCTTTTAGCAGGATGTGGATCCTGCTCATGGATCTGTGCTTTACAGAGGCCTTTTGTTTCATTTTTGAGTTTAAACAAAGCTTCCATTTTCTTCAGTCACGCCCAGGTGCTAAAGAGTTACAACTCCCTCGATTTTCCCACAAACTTTTTTTGCAGAGTCACGGTTTTCTCAATTTTGTTTCAGAGCATTTAAACACATTTAAAGCTGAGCTGGCCACAATGACCTTTCAGCACAGCATGCAGAAAACTCTGAATCTGGTAACTCTGTTTTTACTGACTGTTGCACATTTCCCAAGTACTCAGGTCAATACTTTGCAGGATTTCTCTAAGAACAAATCTGCAATATAGGGATGAAAACATTTGCCCACCTCAAAATTTTTGCTGAAGGCAACTTGGATTTTCCTTAGCCTGTATTTGGTATGATTTTCTATCAAGCATGATAAAAGGGAGGATAAAAAAAAAAGAGTTTGTAAAACATGAGCTCTCTGTATATTTCATGAGAGGATTTTTATGTACATTGTGTTAGGTCAATGAGGTGTGAATTTTTGCATAATTCACAGAACAGGATACTACTAATTAATCAGATGAGATACATACCAGTAGGGCCCCCTTTATCAGAAGGAGAGATAATGGCTTTAGGAATTTTTCCAAAATCTGAAAATCTGGAGTTTGTATAATGTGAGATGCCTCTGCCAAGCCCTTGCTGGGTGACTCCCCATAGCCAGGACTGCCTTCAGCAGCAAAGGGTGGAAGTTAAAGGGTGAGACTTTCCCTGAAGAAATTGGTGAGGTTTTGCCATGTGGATCCCACCTTTCTCTACTTGCCTTTGAGGTTTTTTCCCTCATTCAAAATCCCTGCTCTGTATTGATTGTGTTCATGTTCATTTTACAAAATGCTGACTGGTGGAAAAGGATAAAACTCCACTCCCCTTGGCTTTTCCTGACTTCCATTGGTTCAGGGAGGTCAGAGGAAAATGCCCAACTCCACCCTCCAGATGAGCTTTGCTTGGGAACTGGAGATAGCTCAGATTGTGACAGACATCATGAGCTGCTGCTCCAACAGATCCACAGCTCGAGAGATTGGCAAGACCAGCAAATTCAGGGCTTGGTCATTGATTTTTGGGTTTTCCTATTTGTGGTCATTTTAATTTGGGTGTGGGGGTGTATCTGAAGTGCTTCCCTTGGTTTTTCTATGAAAATCAATTATCCTGCCATCACAGAATGGTTTGGATTGGAAGAGACCTCAAAGCCCACCCAGTCCCTGGGCAGGGACACCTCCCACTGTCCCAGGTGCTCCAACCCCAATGTCCAACCTGGCCTTGGGCACTGCCAGGGATCCAGGGGCAGCCACAGCTGCTCTGGGCACCCTGTGCCAGCCTTGCCCACCCTCCCAGGGAACAATTCCTGCCCAATATCCCATCGAAATCAATCCTTCATCCTAAAGCTGTTCTCCCTTCTGCTGTCCCTTCAGCTCCTTCTCTCCATTTTTCCTGAAGGCTCCCTTCAGGTCCTGGAAGACCACAGTGACATCACCCCAAAGCTGCTTTTTTTTTTCCAGGCTGAACAATCCCAATTCTTTCCTCTCAGCAGAGCTGCTCCATCCCTCTGTTCAACTCGGTGGTTTCCTCTTGTCTGGCTCCAACACCTCCAGGTCCTTCCTGTGCTGGGAACCCAGAGCTGGAGGCAAAACTCAACAGAAAATCTTAATTCCAGAATATCCCAGTGCCTACAAAGCACCACAGCTCCTTCTGTAGCTCTCAGCTGGTGGAGTGAGAGTGGGTGAGTAAATAACTACACTACAACCCACTTCAATCTCCATGAATTAAGCTGCACTTTGTAAATCCTACCTGGAATTCGAGTTGGATATTTATTTCCCCAAATTAGCTTAGCCACAGCAGTGGTGCAGATTCCCACTCCTGTATTTGATGGGGGGTTTTTAGTATGCAGCTTGAGAACTGGGAATTAGACAGCTAAAAGGAAGAAAAAGGATCACTCCAGCTTCCTCTGGTTGTAACACCTAAGGCAAAAGACCCTCTTTGAAGCAATGAAATGTTTCAGCACGCCGAGGAGGGCAGGATGTGCTGAGGGATGTGGTGCAAACATCTTCTGTTCCTCCTCAGCTACTCCCAAAATGAGGGACAGACAGAAGGAAGAGCCTGAGCTGCTCCCTCTGGAGCAAGTTTGCCATGAAAGAACCTTTCATACCAAAACATACAACCCTTGCTCTTCATCCTCCAAATTATAAAAATTATCATTTTCCTCCTTGGAAAGGAAAATTTGGTTCCCTGTCCATGGCAAGGGGTTGGATGGTCATGAAGGTCCCTTCCAACCCAAACCATTCTGGGATTAATCCTACAATTCTTGATTTCTAGCACAAAATACTCTGTGATGCTTTTTGCATGAGCGACTATAAAATGTTCTATTCTTCAGCTTTTACTGACAATTTTCTCCCTCTGGAACAAAATATTAATTTATATTTTCCTATTAATAGCCACATTTTTACAGTGCCTGCACCACTGGAGAAAAGGGGCAGCACAGCATTATTTTTTTTCTGTCTTATTGTGGGAGAAATAAGCTATTTTAGAGATGTCTTCCAAAGTAGGTCAGGACAGAACGAGAGAAGAAGTCTGTGAGTACCTTTCCAAAAATAAGTGATATCCCCTGATCTGAGGCAGGCTCTGGGTGCCTGAAAACCTCATTGGCTACAGCACTGCGTTTAGAGGACTGTTAATTAGGAGTGAAAAATTAATTACCTTCCTCTGCCTGCCCTGGGGCTGGAGGTGCTGCTGGCAGATGGGCAGTGCTGCAGCAGCACTCGTGATGCCAAAGGTGATTGAGTTTGGATTATTTGTTCTGAGCTTCTGATTTTCCTCTTTTTGGGTGGTTTTGGATCATTTAGGGAAGATTAATCTTTCTTAGTCAGGGCAGGCTGTTGATGAAGTCACCAAGTGGGATGCTGAAAGATTTTAATAAGATATTGACTGATATTTGGGTTTTTTGTGGGGTTGGTGTTTTGTCTTTCAAACTTTGGATTGTCACTGGGCTTTTTAAGATCTCTCCAGATCTGAGCCTTGGTTTCTCTCTGCTTCAGTTCCCTGCCTGTAAAGCAGATTAATCACATTTCCCCATCTCACAGGAGCATTGTGAAAATGAATCCATAAAAAGATTGCCAGCTGTCCCTATATCATTTAACAGGGAAATATGGGCACCTAAAATAAACATCCGAAAGCCTTCTTGGCCAGGGCAGAGAAAAACAAAGAATATTTTTCCATGCCAGCAGCCTGCAAGTAATTTTGAGTGTGAGTAATTCTTTCCTTCAGAGACAAGCACCAAACACAGGCACTGAGCTGTGGATTTAACTGGAAATGTGGAGTTCCACCAAGCCGTGGGCTGATCTTGCTCATTAATCCAGAATTTGGCATTGAGGGGATCAGGAAATCGTTTGTTTAATTGTTTTTTTACTCTGCTGCCTTCCAAGTCCATCTTTTTCCATTAATGAGAGCCTCCAAAGCATTTAGAACCAGGCAGAGACCAGGAATTAACTCCCCTGATAATGTGGATTGCTGGCACTGGTGTGGTGTTGCCAAAGCACCACTGTCTAAAATTGTTAAATTCAGTGGCTGCACTCTGGTCTTTGCTTTCCTGCTCTTTAGGTCATTATTTTATTTTATTTTATTTTATTTTATTTTATTTTATTTTATTTTATTTTATTTTATTTTATTTTATTATTTTATTTTATGTTATTTTATTTTATTTTATTTTATTATTTTATTTTATCCTATTCTGTTCTGTTTTAGTCTATTCTATTCTGCTTTATTTTTTTTTTTTTTTTTTTTTTTTGCTTTATGATTAAACACTGCTCCAAGCCCCAGCAGTTGCACCTGAGCTTCCAGGTTTTTTCAGTAAATGCATCCCACACACTCAAACTCTAGAGAGTAATTAATAAGGCTTTGATTATCAAATATCTGTATGCACATAATTATCTTAACCCTGTGATTTTGGAGTCAATAATTTTTTGGTTGACCTGATGGTGATTTTAATGGAATTATTGCTCCTCACCTGCACTTCACTGCAAATAGAGGAAAAACAAAGATCTACCTCTCCTCTATTGGACATCCCTGCAGACCCAAATACACCAGCTAAAATATTTCTATCTCTGCAAAGTTAAAAATGAGAATTTTGTGTGTCCAACAATTCACAGAGGGATTTTTTTGGGGGGAAAAGTATTTTGTAAGGTTTTTTTTGTGTTGGAGCAATGCAAAGGACTCCAAGCTCCTGCAAGTGTGAGTGAGGCTTGGTGAAGCTGAAAAGCTCCTTGCTGGAATTGCTGTAGTCACTTCCACATGAAGATTAAACCCATGACACCCTGGCACTGTGGCTTTTAAGAAGTTCCTTTCCTCCAAAGCAGAATTATCTGACTTCCTTGGAGCTTTCACCAAGTTCCAGCTCGTTTTGAGCATTTCTGTTCAATGATCAGCAAGAGCTCGAATTCTCAATATCCCCAAAGAGCAGTGGAAAAGCCATTTACTCTCATTCTCCCTCCCCAGCTCCTCAACTCCTTTCCAATTCCTCCTGGCATGAATCCAGGACTCAGGAGAGGTCTCAGCTTGGGGATGTTTTGCAGCCAAGCCCTTCCTTACCTTTGTCAAGTGAAATGATCATTGCGCTGTCAAGAAAATGACCCGGGAGTTTCAGCCCTGCAGTCGCTTTGTTTAGCAGGGGATTTGTGGAATCCAGCAAACTCCTGCTCTCCTCACATGCTGGGAGAATAGCCCAAAAAACGCCGTTTTTCCTTTTTTCCTTCCCCAAAAAGCCTTTTCTTTCTAGCTTTGACTTTGTGTAAGAACTAGAAGAGTGCAAGAATAAATAGCCTTGACTTTAGGTAAGGAGAAGATTTTAAATGAACCTTCAGATTTCCTTTAGATTTACTTCTTTCAAAAGAAAAATCTACAAATCCTCACCTTTAGAGTACAGCATCCCTTTTTTTTTTTTTTTTTCGTTTTGCTGCCAAATAAGGGAAAATTAATATTTTTGCACAAAAAAAAAAGGTGTGCACATGATTTCAATCCCATTTATCAACCAATGTTCTATAGCAGGACGTGGCTTTATTCCAGACAAGCATTGAGCAAAAACTGCCATTGCACAGGAACTTGGGAAAAGCTTCCAACATCCTCGAGGTGGATTTGATGTGTGGGGATCTTCAGCCCCAAACTGAGGAGTTTAAGGAGCTCTTTCTTTTCTTCAAATAGACTTGCTGGGTGTTTTAAACTGAGATAAGCACCCCAAACGATTTATCTTCGAAGAGTTTGGCCACTTAATGTGGATTTTTGTCATTTAAATTTCCAGTAATTCCCACAGTTGGTGGGTTAGGAGTGATTTCCTCCTGAGCAATGCAATAAACTCACGTCTTCTACCCCAACCACTTTATACCATTATCAAAACCACTCGAAACCTTTAACTCCCTGACAGTGAGAAGAAAATTTATGACGAGGCTGAATTGCAAAAGAAAGGTCGTTTGTACATCCCTGAGCAAATCCCTCCCCAATCAAGGCCCTGGCAGCTCTCAAAGAGACACGGGAAGGTCTTTGAGCTCCTGTCATCCCTGGGAATAACAGCATCAATATGCACCGAGGTTAATGCCTCACAAAGGAGCAGGAATCTGCATATTACATTTATCAAAAGATGTGTAAATGAGCCGTATAGGAGTCTCCTACAATGGCCTGCATAATTTATTCCGTGTACAATAAAGAGCTGATCAGATTTCACGCATGTTTACTTTGGGAAAGATAACTGAACCAGCCGTGGAATACAAACACGGTTCAAAGTAATGTGTTTATCTACCTGACATTTTAATCTTGAAAACTTTCTTATTCCCATTGTTTTGACAAAGAGGTTCCCTTTTGTGAGAATAATCTCTGCCCAACACGAGAGGACTTGCTTTGTTGGAGACACACAATATATCTGGGAGTTTATTAGATATGCAGAAGTGAAACAAAAGGCCCCTAGTAGCACCATTTATATTTCTGATATGGTTTATTTTCTTTCTTGAACTTTGAAGGAGAGGAAAATTAATTGAACCCGAAGTTTTAGAACTAGAGAAATCCTGGTTTCATAATCAGAGGCAAAGGGCTGCAATCCTGCTCCCTTAGCAAGGTCCTTGACAAGTCAAGTTGGGCCCTTGTACATCCATTTCCCTCTCCTAATTCTACCCAGCTCACATTTATCCTCTCACTGTGAGTATTGGCTAAGAGAAACATGCAATTTAAACTTTTTATAGTTCAATTTCACATGGCTTAGGCATCAGTTAGTGACGACTTCCCCCATAATTAAATATTCTGATTTCAAGAGCTGGACATTTTTACCACAAATCTGAATTTACCCTCGTCTTTACCTCAGGTTTGCTGGCTGTATGTCTTTGTTCTCCAGGTCTGGCAGGTGCAGATGAAGCTTTTCAGCTTTTCTCTTCCAGTCACTTCCCAAAGTTGCTCCTCACCATGTGAAGGTTTGCAGATCCCACTCGAGGGGATGGGAGCTGCTGTTTGCTGAGCTCACCTCCAGCATCCCCTGCAGACCCTTCCCTGCGGTGGCTGCAGCTGAATTTCCCAAACCCTCCATGCTGGAGGGAATCCTGCTGCTGTCAGGGAGCCCAGCACAGGAACAGACCCTGCTTTGTTCCCAGCCCAGGTGCTGAAGGCTCTTTGGAGCTGCTCTTGAGCTCCTCTTTAACCTCCCCGCCCAATTCCTTTCAGTCCATGGGATCAAGTTCTCAAGCCTGCTGGATTAAAGCTCCAGAGGGAGATTTTGGCCTCATCCCCAGCAGGACACTGCCCTCCCAAGTCCTTGGGAGCATCCTTGGTCCTTGTTTCCCCCGCGGTTTGTGGGGCTGCTCCATCATCCCAGGGTGTCAAAGGCACAGCCTCATTTCACACCGAGTTACTCTGGACTCGAGCATTTCATTGCCAAACAAGTAGCTGTGTTTCTCAGCCCTCAAATTCTGGTTTTAAATAATTCTTAAATGTCTTCTAAAAAAAGTCTGCTGAGCACTGGAGTTTTGCAGAACTCTGCCAAAGCTTTTTTTTTTTTTTCCTTGACACGACAGATAAGTGAATGTGCCTATAGACAGTTAACAGAACAAAACTGTTTTCTAATTTACATTATCATGGTATTTTGTCATCTTCAAGAGGCTGTGTCTGTCTGCTCTGCTGTGCCAAAGCAAACAGAGACAGTTTCAACAGGTCCAGAGCAACAAACCCAACGGGATCGTTGTAAGAAAGATGTGGGGACAAACCGGGGACAACTTTATAGCAGAGGCTGTTGTGATAGGAAAAGGTGAAATGGTCTTAAATGGAAGGAGACACAATCTGGATGGGATGCCAGGAAAAATCCTTCCCTGGGTGGGTGGGGAGGGGCTGGGATGGAATTCCCAGATTTGCTGTGGCTGCCCCTGGATCCCTGGCAGTGCCCAAGGCCAGGTTGGACATTGGGGTTGGAGCTGCTGGGACAGTGGGAGGTGTCCCTGCCATGGCAGGGGTGGCACTGGGTGGGATTTAAGGTTTCTCCCAACCCAAAACCATCCTGGGATTCTCTGACTGCACAGTCAAAGGGTCACAGCAACAAAAGGCAGATGAAACCTTGTTAATGCTGGGCTGCTGAAGGGAAGAATCCAGTGCTAAATCCAGGCAGATTCTCTAAAGCACGTGAGACAAAAAAAAAACCACAAACCAAAAACCAGATGTCATTTGAAGTGTCAGTAAAAAAAAAAACAAACCACTTAAAAAAACAACCAAAAATCCACTCCTTCCACTTCAGCCTCCAGTGAGTCAGTGTTTTCCCATCCCAGCCTTCACCAGGTGGAGCTGGGTTTCCCCGAGGACAGCCAGCACCTCCTTTGCACAGATCTTCTCATTCTCCTGTTGCAAGTTTTACACCTTTTCTTTTCCAGCAGCCGAGGGAATTAGGGTATAAATAGCATTTCTTCATCAGTTCACAAATGCTCCCCATTAAATGTGCCCAGTTAATGCAGTTACATGGCTTGGAAAATCACTGCCAATCACTCCTGTCAAACACATTTATGCCACAACATGAATATGTCAGTAACACTTCATTTAAAAAAAAAATCAACAAAAAAACCACAAGTTTTTTTTTTTTTTGGCAGAGAGGGCAACTTCACCAGGGGGTTTAGAACAACCTGAACAAGCAACCATGGAAACCACACAGAGATAATGCTGTCCCACGAGACAAATTTCCTTCCCATATCAATTTAGATGGCCTGTATAGGTTTGCAGCTCCCTCCTCCAGGCTGCTTCAGCAGGAGATGATCCTCGCTGGTTATTCACCAACTTGGAGCAGAGATGAGACTGAACGTGTATTATATACATTAAAAAAGAAACCTCTGTTTCTTTCAAGCCCTGAAACACTTGTCTTTTATGTGGAAAAAACTGCTACAACAGTGTTTTATTCCGGGAGCCCAATTGCCTCTGTGTGAGTCATCCGAGGAGTTAAGTCAGCGAAAACATTTGTGACAATACAATGAAGCAGCAGAACGGGTTTTGCCACAATGGATGTATTCAAAAAAAAGGGCCCTGTGCTTGCACAAAGCTCACTCTGGCTTTACTCACAGCCTGCTGCAAGGTTTGGGGCAGATGTAGGTCTTGCTTCAGGTAGATTTTGGGATATTTCAGGCTATTTTCCATGTTAAAGTTGAAGCCAGGCTGGGAAAACCAACCAAATAAAATAAAAATATGACTTAGCAGCAACAGGTTATATGGATGGAGAAATGCATTAATCCTGTTCCATAGTGTCAGTAAGTTGGAGTGTTAAAACTCTGGGGTTTCAGTGCTGGAACCACTCATGGGGCACAGTGGAGCAGAGGGGAGTGCAGTGGCTTTGGGGTGGGAGCTCCTGTCTACCCAAGAAAATCTGTTCTTTCTGTCAAAAAAATTAATTTAGAAATGTCAATTTGGTAATGGCCCTGTCCTTGGGTCTGTCAGGAACCATGTGGTCTGTTCCTGAGCTGAAGCTGGAGTCCTGATTTATTTCAAAACAGTATCCAAGGAAAACACAAAGACTTTTCCTGCCTGATCATACCCTGACCCTGCTGCTTTTTGCACCCTGAATTTCCAGGGCTGGCAGCTCCATGTGACCCTTTCCCCTGATGGAAAGGCTTTCCCTGGGAGCTGTGAAATGCAGGATTTTGTTCTGTTCTGGATCATGGCTGATGTTTCCAGATATTTTCAGGATGCACCAGCAGCCAGGTGATGTGGGGTGTCCATCAACCACTGCTTTTTTTTGTTTTTATTCCTCAACACCTGCCCTGGACAAGAAAATATTTGGAATTCCAAACCATTCCCTAATTCTCCCCATGGAAGAACATACTAAGTTACCTTTTAGTGTAAAATCCATGTATTTCATCTCCAGTGCTCAGGGATTAATCTGGTCTTGTTCTCTTGCAATGCAGTAGAACTTGCAGTATTTAATATGCATTTAAGCATTTCAATAATGAATTATTTAAAAAATAAAATAGCTACAGGTGCTCTATGCCAGATCTCTATGCCACTGAATTCTTAATCTGTTTTAAGGATGATTTTTTTAATCTGTTTTGTGAGAGTAACATTCACTGTCATGACAGATCTTCCACTGCAGGTCATGCAGCATTTCTGTGCTGAAACCTCAGGATTACTCTGAATTTATGAACTGATAACTTAATTTCTTCTGAAATGCCGATAATGTGTATTTTTCTTTTTTTTTTTTTTTGCTTCTAGGTACGTCATGGGCACAGTCAGATATGTGGTTTTGTCAATGTTATTTACAGCTATTTAATTGCTGCATCAGCTAAAATTGTCATCAAGCCTCCCCAAACCTCTGGGAAACAACAATTCCTTGTTTTTTTTCCAAGAATTGTGAGGTGGATCAGCACTTTTTGACACTGTGGGGTTCAAAGTGGGTGTTGAAAGCTGAGAGACAGAGACAAGGGAGAGATCATAATTTCCATGGGAGAGCATGAACTAATTCCTCCCTGGGCTGCTGAATTCTCCAGGACTGAAATCCTGATGCATTCCCTAAGCAACAGTAATGGCTCCTTGTCATTAAATACCTTGTGAAAAGTTCCAGTGAAATGGTTACCACAAAATCACAGTCACTTCCTATTTTTTTTTTTTGTATCTAATTATCATAAAATCAGTCACTTCCTATTTTTCATATGTAATTATCATAAAATCACAGTCACTTCCTATTTTTTGTATATTATTACCATAAAATCACAGTCACTTCCTATTTTTCCTTCTTGTGTTTCCCTATTAAAGCACCAAAACCTTCTAAAACTTCTAATGCTTTTAGAATTTTGAACAGCAAACTGGGAGATTTTATCCTCCAAAATATTTTAAAACTTCTAATGCTTTTAGAATTTTGAACAGCAAACTGGGAGATTTTATGCTCTGGAGAGGTTCAGCCCTAAACACTTGAAGCACCCAGGGCTCTGAAACAAAGAGAGAAGAGTTTTGCTCTCACTGCTCCCGTGTTAAGCTTCAGGTGAACTCAGCAATTATTGGATTTAGGAGTTTTTCTGTCCAACCTTTTGTCTGAAAACACTTTCCTTCCACATCTCTCACAAGGATTTTCCTTCAAAGACTCTGTAAATCGCTAAAATCCTTGGGGGAGGGAAAAAAAAAATTAAAAATCCTGTTTCGAATCTCTGAAAAAATTTTCTCTTCCCAAAACAATTCTGAGCATTTTCCAAACCCCAGAGTGATAAAATGACTCTGTGTTTTATTTCTCCTGGGACAAAGGCAGCTCTGTGCCCAGGAAGGAGCCAGTTTGAACATGGGGTGGCAGAGGGTGACTGTTCCTTTCCTGAAAATGGCATTGGGAAAACAAAGGCAGCAGAAATCCCCATCCAGCTGCTCTCAGGGGCTTTGGTTTGCTCTGAATTTAAATTATGTCCTAATGGGTTTGGGTTTGGGTTTGGGTTTGGGTTTGGTTTGGGTTTGGGTTTGGGTTTGGGTTTGGGTTTGGTTTGGTTTGGGTTTGGTTTGGGTTTGGGTTTGGGTTTGGGTTTGGGTTTGGTTTGGTTTGGGTTTGGGTTTGGGTTTGGGTTTGGGTTTGGGTTTGGTTTGGTTTGGGTTTGGTTTGGGTTTGGGTTTGGGTTTGGGTTTGGTTTGGGTTTGGGTTTGGGTTTGGGTTTGGGAGGAGCCAAGCTGGATGCTGGAGCTGCCCAGCCACAAAATATCCTTTTTGTAGTCCCATCAAAGCATCTCATTGAACCTCACAGCTGGCCACAGCCCTCCACGTGAAAGCAGTGGAATTATTTTTTTGCTATTAATGAGCTATAAATAATCCACAAACCCACTCTATTTTGGGGTATTTCAATCAAATTTTTGGTTCAAAAAGGAGAAGGACCTCTTTATTACCACTCATGGCTTGAATTTGGTGAACTGCTGGTTTGAGGTATTTAAAATGTGCACAAATGTACCAAAAATGTCAGGTGTACCAACTGCTTCTTGACACAGTGAGACATTACAGCAAGAAAAAGGAGAAGGCAGAATCCCACCATTCCCAGATCTCCACTTTCAAGAAAGAAAAAAAGAAGGCACATCCTTGTTTGGGCCACACAGGGATCACTGCCAGGGCCCAGGGTGGCCAGGAATTCCCAGGGATATTTGAAATGGGACCTCTTTGGTCTTTGCTTCAGTGGAGAAAATCTCCTTGTAAAGAAAAATCATAAAAGCCCATCAGAAGGATGTGTGTACACAACTGTGAAATTAGAGCACACAGGTGAGTTGAGAGCCTTGTCCTGAGCTCCACTGTTATTTATAGAGAAATAAAATCTAACATCAACCCTCGCATCACGTTAAATTTTGTTTTCTTTTGGATAACGGATCATAAAAATATAGATTAATCAATATACAGCAAGATATACCTCAGCAAAGCAGGTATGGATTTAGGCATTAGGATCAATGGCCAATCAAAAGAAGATCAGTGTTTAAAGAGCATTAAAATGACCATTTTAATAGAAAAAGCAGGGGGAAAAGCAGATTAATGCTCAGGAAACTGGTGGAGCTGTGTTCCTTTTATAACTGCACTTCAATATTTGCTTGAGGAGAATGAGGGCAACTTGAAGCACGAATGTAAATTCACTTATTTGGACTGGTAAATTCTAGGGTCAAAAATCAGATTTTTTTTTTCATCTGTTACAAATTCCTAGTTTCACTGTCCAAAGGAGAATTTTTACATTGCTTTCAGAGATTTTTACCATCAAGGGTGCAGGGTTATGGCAATGAAATCACAGAATCATGGAATGCTTTGGGTGGGAAGGGACCTTAAAGCCCACCCAGGGACACCTTCCACTATCCCAGGGTGCTCCAAGCCCCATCCTTGGACACTTCCAGGGATCCAGGGGCAGCCACAGTTATTAAGAATCTCTGTAATTAACTTAAAATTCTTCTTCACACATCTTTGAACTTGATTCTTATACTCAAATACTCATATATATTCATATTTTACAATATGTATACACTTACATACATTTATATAGATATAAACTTATATGTACATTTCCTTAAATATTCAAAATTTCAGACCTGAATCAGAGGATAATAACAACTGATGAGGTGAAAGGATGAGGACCAAACTTACCTATTGATCTGCTGGGGATGAGTAAAGTCAGAGTATTGTACCAAAGAGAGGAGAGCATTTTTATACATCTCCGTCCTGTTTGTCCCAGTTTCCTTAAGCATCATGCACTTGCTCAGAAATTGATTTTTTTGGAAGTAGCTATGATAAAAAAATAACCCATCTTCCTCTCCAGGAGTATTCCATTCCCATAACTTCCTTTGAAAATATTCCTTGCATTAAAGCAAGCACTTAAAATACCTGACTGAGGCTCCCAGCAGTGACTTTGGAGCACACTCATGTTTTATTGGCAGTGTAGTCACTGATTTCAGCAGGGCTTTGGGTAGCTGGGAGTGGTGTTTGACTGTGAACCCCCCAAAATAAGAGCAGTGGAATGATGCAGCTCTGAGCAGCTGGCAGTTCTCATTTCACCTGGGCTCACTTTATTCCCTCCTTGGCAGGCTCCAGTTACCAAAGCAATAATAATTCCTTTCCTGCACAAGCAGTCACAGGGTTTAACCTTTCTGAAGTGTCCCAAATGGGTTTGTTTATAACCCAGTTATCCCATTTCTTCTGCCACGAGAGATTTTCCTCCTCAGCCACCCCGGGCTGGTCCCTGTGCCGGAGCTGCTGGGATGGAGCAGCGCTGGGGGCTGTGACAGCAGCACCGAGTGATTCTGTGCCCAGGGGCTGCTGCTCATCTGCCACAGGGGCAATCAGTCCCCAGCCAGGCCTGCCATGGAAATCCCTTCTATCCTGGAAATGTTTCCTCCGTGCTCTGCTACAGAATTCTAAAAGCTTGTTACAGAAATTAAAAATTAACGCGCGCTTAATTCTGGGCTTTTTGGGCTGGAGCTCTGCCCCATCAGGGACAGCACAGAGCACACACAGGAACAGCAGCAGCTCTTTGGGGTCCTGGCCCACGGATGGAGCTGGGGGAGGAATATCTTCCCTGGATCATCACTTTGCTCCAAGTGCCATGACAAAAACATGGGAAGCCACCAGAGGTCCAAAGCTGAAACGACAGACCTGGAGTGATTTCTTGGAACTGGGCTTGGGCAAGGGGAAATGTCTGCACAAAGTGCAGTGTGGGGATTTTAACCCAAATCTCCACACAAAGTGCAGTGTGGGGTTTGAAACCAAATCTCTACACAAAGTGCAGTGTGGGGATTTTAACCCAAATCTCCACACAATGTCCAATGTGGGGTTTTTAACCAAATCTCTAGACAAAGTGTAGTGTGGGGTTTTTAAACCTTAGTAAAACCTGGTTTGGTTGTAAGGTCCATCTGATCACACATCTGTTTTTCCTTGGTGTGTCAGCCACTGTTTATTTTGCCTACAGCATTTTCTTAATAACCTCTAATGACAGTTGAATTTGACCTTCATTTAGTGCTGAAAGCAGACATATCTGCAACTCTCTTTTCCTCCTTTTAACATTTCTGGAGCTCTCATTCCTCTGTTGTGCCTCACCAAAGCAGCCCTTACCCAAACACATGTTCTCATCCAGCTGCAAGGATGCATTTTTGAGAAAAGAGAATGAATTGGAGTTATCTGTAGAAATTAAAGAGAGAAACTCAATCTATCAGATAAGCTCACAAAAGCCAGCCATGCATTCAAAATCTTCATGGGTCGTTTAATAATTAACTGGATTCTGAGATGCTGGTTGATGTTTTTTAGCTCAAGAACTTGTGCTTATTATAGGCACAGTCCTGCATTTGTTTCAACAGAGGAGAATACAACAGCACAACCTGGAGTTTTTATTCTTGTGCAAGGAAAAATCATGGAATCATGGAATTATTAAGGTTGGAAGAGACTTTCAGTGACCACAGCCCTGGGGAGGCTGTTCAGTGCCCAACCACCCTCTGGGGGAAGAACCTTTTCCTCATAATATTTATTTATAGATTGAGATATGTATTCATATATATATATATATAATAATGAGTAACTGGAATAAAAAGGTAATTGAAATCCCAGCATGTGTTTTTTTCCTTTTTTTCTTTAAATATGGATGTCCTTATTTGTTAAAAGAACCACAAACCATTAAATGTCCTCAAGGAGAAAGAACTCAGACAATACATTAAGCTGGCTGATGAATTACACTTAAACCCCTTCTTTTAGATCACGAGTTATATTTATGATTTCTGTGTGCTTAATCTGTGGTCTGTGTCCATAACCCTTGAAGAAAGGTTTCCTTTCAGAGTAATTAGCACTATTGTGGAAGACAAAAAGTGCTAATGAGAAGTAGCTGAGGAAAAGATTTTGCTTTGTAAAATCCCATTTCAGGGAGGTCTTCCCTGGCTGTTCTTGCTGAGAGAGGAACCCATCCCTTCACTCAGCAGGGGCACAGAAAAGCACCAAGCATAGGACTGGGTCCAAAACTGGAATATTTACACCCAAATCTTTCCTCACCTTTCTTTGTCTTGAAGGAATCACTTCCCAGTTCCCCAATTTCCTATTGCAGAAGTGTTTAAATTCTCTGGGTGCCCAGGAGCAGAAGATGATCTGCAAATTGCTCTTCCTGTGGACAATGCAGAAATCCAACTGCACATCCTGGAAACTCCATTTCCCCACTGGGAACACAGGGATGGAGCACAGGGAGACAGGTTCAGATGAGTTCTGCCATTCCAGCTTAGATCTTCAGCTTTGCTTGGGAACTCCATTGTCTGTGCCTGCCAAAGGAGCATGGAATGGTTTGGGTTGGAAAAGACCCCAGAACTCATCCAGTGCCACCCCTGCCATGGCAGGGACACCTCCCACTGTCCCAGGTGCTCCAAGCCCAATGTCCAACCTGACCTTGGGCACTGCCAGGGATCCAGGGGCAGCCACAGCAAATCTGGGAATTCCATCCCAGCCCCTCCCCACCCTCCCAGGGAACAATTCCTTCCCAGTATCCCATCCAAATCTACTCACTGTCAGCTTGAATCCATTCCCTGTGTCCTGTCCCTCCATGCCTTGTCCCCAGTCCCTCTCCAGCTCTCCTGGAGCCCCTTTAGGCTCTGAAAGAGGCTCTGAGCTCTCCCTGGATCCTTCTCCTGTCCAGGTGAGCACCCCCAGGTGTCCCAGCCTGGCTCCAGCCCTGGAGCATCTCCATGTCTCCCTGTGGAATCTCTCCAGCATCTCCACATCCTTCCCATGCTGAGGACCCCAGGGCTGGATTCAGAGCTCCAGCTGGGATTTCACAAGAGCAGAGTAGAGGTGGAGAGCCACCTCTCTCATCCTGATTAAATATATATGATATAAAGCTTTGTAGGTCAAATAATTTACAATTTTAAGCTTGTTCTTTGGATTTTGCAAAAGGGGAGAAAATTTACAATTCTAAACACCTAAAGCTACACTCCATGAAAACTTAATGGTTTAATTTTTCTCTTATATATTTTTTATAAACTCTCCTCTGAGAGGGGCTCCCTGCCAGATTCCAACAAGACCCCGTGCAGCTCCTCTGCTCCTCAACATGACAGTGCCAGCAGCACCTGTGCTTCCCATGGGCTGCACTGGGAAAAGGGCTTGGAAATATCCTCCTGCCACAAGGAATTGTGGAGTGTGTGCTGGGGCAAAATGAGTGACAGGGAGATGTGATTTGGAAGTGTCAGGCTTGATGGGAAATGATGGAAGGAGTGTGTTTCCTCAGGAGAACTTGTCACAGCCATGGGTGAGGAAGTGATGAACGGTGCTTTGAAGAAGTCTCATCCTCTCTCTTTTAAATCAATGTGAAAAGGAAAAAAAAAAAACAACCTCCCAGAGATCATTCCCTCCCCAGAAGCTGTTTACATAAGAAAAATGCATCAGGAATGAAATTCCAGGGGAACTTTTTATTCCTGTGGGGATTTTTCTTCTAGTTTAGAAGAAACTAAAACTAGAAACTAAAATTTCTAAACTATATTTTAGTGAAAGCAGGAAGAACTATATATAACTATATATAACTATATATATATATATATTTATATAATGCCAGAAGTTGTACAAATAGTGGTTGAAATGAAGAGGAGATGCTTCCAGAAGCCCCTAATTTTATCTCACACTTATTTGCACCCTCACTGAACCTCGGGCTCAGGGATTGCTTCCCTGCATCCATGACTTCTTGGCCTCTCCAGGTCTGGGAATTCCACAACATCCCACCCTCACAGGGACCAGCCCAAGAGCCTCTGCAAAGTGGCAAAAACCCCAAAACCTTCACCTTGCTCTTGTTTCCCATCTTTTCTCTGGAATGCTGCCCCTAATTCTCACGCTGAGCAGGAAACCCATCTCTGCTGTCCCAGGCTGATTTTGTGCTCCAGCACAGTTTGGTGTTTTCAGATATTCTTAATATGTAAAATGTGAGGAAAAAAGGAGATTACAGGAAAGCTGGACAGGGACTGGGGACAAGGGATGGAGGGACAGGACAAGGGGAAATGGCTTCAGACAGAGAGCAGATTTAGGTTGGATATTGGGCAGGAATTGGTCCCTGGAGGGGTGGGGATGGAATTCCCAGATTTGCTGTGGCTGCCCCTGGATCCCTGGCAGTGCCCAAGGCCAGGTTGGAGCTCCTGGGACAGTGGGAGGTGTCCCTGCCATGGCAGGGGTGGCACTGGGTGAGTTTTAATCTCCTTTCCAACCCAAACCAGTCTGAGATCCCATGAAAAGCAGTTGCATGGTCCCCAACAAAAAATTTCATTGTTTTGGGGTTTTCTTCCATGTAGTGGGTTTTATCTGAAGCCCTGGAATACTCACTCCAAAGTGAAAAAATGAAAAAACCCTGTAATTATTTAAATTAATAATATGGTGAGTGAGGAATATTGAGGTCTATCAAAACCTGAGTTTGTTCTTATAGACAGTTGTAAATTTGCTTTCTCAGACATGTGCTCATGTTTCACTCTAAAACTGTTCTTTGCTGGATTTTCCCAGTATTCTGTCACTTCCAGCAGTCACCTCTCAGCTCAGCAAATATGATTTTATTTCAGGATATTTTTTGTTTTGTAGTTTATATACATTAATCTACTATGTGAATAGTGTGTAGCAGTATTTATAGACAGTATATATATATATATATATATACACACACACACAAATATATATACATACACACATTAGTATTTATAGACAGTATATATATACACACACATACAAATATATACATATATATATATACACATATATATATATATATATATACACAAACACTCTCTCTTCACCTCCTGGGAACTTCCCTGAGCATTCCCTTTATTCCATATGCTCAGGAAGAGAGCACAATATTGCACATCAGGCAAAAATACCATCAGAAGAAATTTGTCTTAAAACACATTTCTCTAAAACATCAGATTTGTAACTTTGTTCCACTTTTCCAAGTAATAAAACAAAAATTAAAAAAGAATATTTTAAGGTTCTATCACTCGACACCAGGGGAATAGAGAGGATACAGAGCAAAAGTTGTGATCTTTTTTTCTTTGGTGTCCCAGATAATGTACTTTCATATTGCTGACAATTTCCACAAGACTTTTCTTCCTTGTTTCTTGGGAATGGGCAAAGGCACATCACAGACTGAGGAAGGGCTCCATCATCATCTTCCCTCCTTCCAGCTCTTTCTTTGTTCCCTGTCTCATTGTGTAACAAACCCACTGCAAGATCAGTCTGGGGCTTCAGGCTGCCTCTCTCTATTTTAACCATTAGGAGAAGCTCATAGAGCCCAATACATCTCATTTTATGAGAAACACTTAAAACTTTTTTTTTTTTTTTGCTACCTCCACAACCATTTTATTTTCCTGAGCACCAATTGAGGGAGATAAGGCAGAGTGAAATTGCAAAGGGACATAAAATTGATTTGTTTTTTCCCTCTGTGCAGCCAATATTGAGAGGTGTGGGCGTGGGGGACTCTTCCCACTGGCTTTAGGGAATGTGATCCTCATCCCAGTTTGTGCTGGTTCTGGCTGGGATAGAGGGAATAATGCTGAGAACACGCTGATATTTTAGAGTCAAGGACTTTTCAGTGTCCCCAGCTCTGCCTGTGAGGAGCTGCACAAAAATTTGGGAGGGGCCTGGCCAGGACAGGTGACCTGAAGTGACCAAAGGGACATTCCACACCTTTCAATGCCCAGTTTATAAACTGGGGAAACTGGGAGCCCCCAATCACTGCTGGGGGACAGGTGCTGAACAATTGTCTGGGGCTTTATTCCCCCTTCTCTCCTTTATTATTATTAAACCGTGACACTCTGCAAAATATTTCTGGTTACTTTGAGTGAAATGTCTAAAAGTTATTTTAGCTTTTGTCCTTTAAAATGAATTTTTTAAAGCCTCCAGCGTCAGTCAAGCACAGGAACAGTCCCAGTCTTTGCTCACACTTAATAAGAGCTGAAGCCTGATGGCTTGAGCACATACATTAGAGATTCTCCAGCAATTTTATCACTCATTTATCTTTCATTCAGCAGAGTTTGGGCTGCCTGCTCCCCTCCCTGGAAATAGGAAGGAAAAACAGAGCCACCTTAATCACCAAGGTAAGGGGAAATGAATTCTTTATGAATTGCCCTCCATATTTTCTAAGAACTGAATTATTTCTTACGTTTCAAGCTAAAATAAAAGTTGGCCGAGGGAGGAGAGTTGGCAGAACTTTGGCATTTCCTCTGGAGCTCCTTTGCTGGATTTACATCTGCAGTCTTTGAGCACTGGCCCAGCCCCATGGAATTCCCATGTTTTAAAGGGAATTCATGGATGCTCCCAGCCCTGCCAGCTGGCAGCAAGGCAGCAACCAAGCATGAGCAGCCCCCATCCAGCCCAAATCTCCAATCTTAATCCCATCCCCATGCCCTGGAGCAGTTTTAAACCACTCCTGGAGCAGAGTGGGGGAAAAGGTTCCACTTCCAGCACATTTATCCATCAGGGATGAACAGACAGGCTTTTTTGTTGGTGGAATCCATCCAGTGGTTCCAAATTATTGTGGGTAGGTCTTGTCTTCCTGATGGGAGGGTGCAGGATGTGCTGGACAAAGCCAGGTACTGAAGGAAGGAATCAGGGAGAAATCCATGATGGAAATCCCATGGCAGATGCTCCTGTATTTAATATTAGGTGCAATGAATTAATACACTGCAATTTCTACAGTTTTTCCAGAAAAAAACCCAACAGCTTCATCTTCCCACCTGTATGCAAGAGAGAGAAAATTTTGTTATCGTTAAAGGAAAGCAAGAAATCAACAGAAAGGAACTGAAGGGACAATTAGAGAAGTTCAATAGATTCAATACCACAAGAGATTAATTCTATAGAGGGGAAAATAAAGATCTGATGGGTGATGTTGCTCATTGTTCCAGTGGTTGCTGTTGGATTTTGCCAGAAGAAATTCAATGTGGCTTTTGCAATTTGTTTGTAATGCCTTCCCTTAGTTACAGACTCCAGGATTAGACCTGATTTTGTAAATATTATCTATAGATTTGATTTCACGAGGTGTTTCACTCTGAATTTGGGGTTAGATGGAGACAATATGTAATAAATGTAGAATGTAAAGCAGCAAAAACCTTCTGCAGTGTCAGTGATCTTGATATTTTATTGCACATGAGCTGAACCCCTGAAGGAGAGGAATGATCCAAATTTTCTGAAAACCCAGTTTTAATGAAGGAGTTCATCCCTTTGAAAGGGCTCTGAGAGGAGAACTGACTGCAAACCTTTCAGAAATGCTGATTGCATTTCATTAAAAACAACAAAAAACCAATACCACAAAACCAGAAGAGAGATTTTCTTCTCTTAATCCCTTTAAGTGAGGAGCAATCTTCACAATTAAAAAAAAAAATAAAATACACATTGCTCTCCACGTGATACCTGAAAACATCTGCCATCTCCTGGGGGCTGGAAGAGACAGAGAAAGAGAAAAGAAGCTCATGAAATATAAAATTACCCTGGAATCTATCTGAATGACTGCAGATGGTTTCCAGTGGCTGCAGTGTCCTCCTCGGGCAGCACAGCTCTCTCTCCTTGCCAGGAGGAAATCAGCAGCCAGGGAATATTGGGAGAAATTCTGGATTTGCTGCAGGCAAGGAAGGAATTCCTCCCTGGGAAGGTGGAGCTCCACCTCTGCTCTGCTCAAAAAGAGCACCTTTTATTGATACCACAAAAAAATAATTGATTTGTTTAAGATGCAGGCCTAGGGATGATTCCTGGTCCACTGGAATCCTTTCACCTGGCAGATCTTTGCCCAATAATGTCATAAAATAAGAAGAAAAGCACCAATTGTGCTGTTGAATAGCCCCAGACACCATCACATGTGCTGGGTGGGAACCAAGAGGAAGAAAAGATGGAGAATTACAAGTGCCAGGAGCAGGGAGAGGATTTTCAGGGAATAACACAATTCCACCCTGCTGAAATTTGATAGATTTGTGACTTAATTCCAACTGACCAGGACAAGGATGCTCATACCAAAGGTCAAAGGGAGGCAGGGCCACGATACAGGAAAAATACAACCAACAGCCACAGTTTGGCTTGAAGGAAGGAACAGATAAAATAAATTCTACCAGAGAAATGATCTCCTTAACATGCCCAAAGGCCACAACTAAAATAAGAGCAGAGAGCATAATACAATTAAAAATATGTTTATTATGACATTGTGACTGAACCCAGGCCTTGGGAAGCAAACTCCTGAAGGACCAACCCCTAAATTTCTTTCCATTTTTGAGTACTTAGTGATTGATGCATTCAGTGTTCAAAATGTAGTTTTAATTTATTCAAATGTCAGAGAAACCACAGAAAATCCAGCCACTGACCTAGATTTATCCATTCCCATGCCTGAAATTTGGCTTTCACTGATAAAAGATAAAAAGCAATTTACTGTTTCTCGAACTTGGCCATATATAACAATAACAGTTGATTAATTATTTTTAAAAGCATTAAGTTTAAGCACCTTTTCATTCCCCCTGCAGGTCAGGAAGGCTGTCTGTTATGTTGGTGATAGGATACAGAACAAGATACATAAAAACCCCTGGCAAAATCACCCTGGGGTTCCTTTCTTTCCAGCTGGAGCCGCTTTCTTTTCCTAAATTGAAAAAACAAAATTAACAGTTGTTTCCCGTTCATTGACACATGCTATTTGGGGATTTTTTTTTTTAGATTTATATTTTATTTTAATTTATTGAAACAAGTTCCCGTGGATCTCTGCTGAATTATCAGCAAGGGGAAGCACAGATCTTTAGGTTTTTCTTAAAGGATAATAAGCCAATTTACATGGAATAACAGCATTACAGAATTGGTTCTGTCACTGAACTGGAGGCACAGTTTTGCCCACGGGAGCAGATGAAGCTCTCAGATTCTCTGGGAAGATCCAGGGTCACCAGCTGGAGTAAGGACAGGTGTTGGATCTCAGGAAATTGGAGTTTTTGAGCTCTCTGTGCTTCCAGGCACAGACCCTCTGAAAAACACTGCACTGAAACCTTACAGAAGACTTTTAAATATAAAAAATAAGTTAGAAATCATAAATGTGTAGTGGGTTAGATGTGTGTATTTTCACTGGGTGATGGGTTTTAAATTTGAGGTTTTTATAGTACAGTGGTAGTTAGGGGACAAAATGGAGAAGTTTTGGGTGGTGTCTTTTCTTCTTGTTCATCTTCTCTTCCTTCTTCTTCACAGAACTCAGTTAGTCACCTTTGGATTGGTCAGTTGAAAGTCACTCCAAGGGTCATGGGAATCTATTATTGGGTCAGAAGTATAAATAATAGAGGTGTAAAACTTTTATTGGTGTGTTTAGCTTTAAAAGGCCTTTAAAAAGGCTCAGCTTGGAGCCATTTTTCCTGCTTCTAGCAAAGAGCTAGAAGTGCTGCTGTGCTTTCTGTAAATTTTGATAAAATGTAATAAACAACCAAGTCCAAACACAAGAATCCAGCTTGATTGCCTTTCTAATAATCCTGGCTCTGAACAAAAACAGATGAGACTGACACAAAGCACTAATTAGTGGTGCAAAAACCCAAATCACTCTTACAATCAGACTTTGACATCCATGGCTGGTGGCCCCCAAACCATGGGACACAGGCACCACATCAGGAAATAACCACCCACTCACAGTTCTGGGGACAATCCCTTCCAGTGCTGCTCCTGTGGCACTTCCTGGGGAAGTTCCAGCAGTTTCAAAAATTGGGAGGGATCAGGGGACTTGGTCCCAAACCTCATTGTCTGAACAGGGCTTTGAATTGCTGGCTGATGTGGATGAATTCTCTCTGTTCACTGCTCACCCACCAAGCTGCATTTCCATGGATCCATTAATTGTAGCTGTCCAAGGTGTTGGAGAGCAGAAGGTGTCTCTGCCCACGGCAGGGGGTTGGACCTGGATGGGATTTAAGGTCCCTGCCAACCCAAACCACTCTGTGCTTCTCTAAATCTGCAGGTAAGGAATTGTTATTTTCCTTGGAGGCAAGGGAGAGGAGTTGCAGATGGGTGGAAAAGGTGCAATCCCTCTTTAAGATGGAAAGGGAAGCGAGTCAGGCAAGCATGCAAAATAGGTTCTTAGAACATCTGTGCATCAAATAAATTCATCCAAACTGCTGCAGTCAATCTTTTCCAGCTGAGTGTTCAGTGGTTCAAATCTCTACAAAACCACAGTAACTGTTCCAGGAAACAAGGGAAATATTCTGTAGTCTAAGGGAGGGAAACTCCAAATCTTACAGGGAAAAACTCCCTCTCCAGGCAGCACAAACTCACCAATGGAACAAGGGCATGAACTGAATTTCTTTCAACACTTCAATGGGTTAATCTGAACTCCAATATTTCTTACAACTCGTGGTGATTCGATGTGTCTGTGTTTTTATACCCACACTCACTTCCCTGATAAATTTTGCTAATTATTGGCCTAAATGGGACTGACTGGCTTGGGGGATGGATGTGTTCAGTGGCACCAGAATAATGAAGAGCTGATAAGAATATCTGAGCTGCTCTGCCCAGCAACTTCAGCTAAATATAGAGGAGTGGGAATGGGATGGAAGCCTGCAAGGGACCAGATCCGTGTTCAGCAGTTCCTGGAACTCCACAAAGCCAGCCAGGTCTCCTGGACCTTCCCGTGGCATTGCAGCCATGCCAAGGAACGTTAATTGACACATCTCTAATTGTACCTAATTACTGGCTCTGAATTATTTAGTGTAGCAAGAGGGAGCATAAGCAGAAGTAATGGGATTAAATTAAGACAGGGAAAAATTAGGTTGAATATAAGGGAAAATTCGCTGGCAATGAGATTCATTAGGATGGCTCCCAAGGGAAATGTTGGGCACTGCTTTGCTGCAGACACAGAAAATTAAGTTAAACCCATATTCAGGAAAATTACCTCGATAATTTGGTACGTCTTTTCCACTTTTAAATTATTGAACTCTTCAGCAACTCAAGTGCTGCTCAAGTTTTTGCAGGCAGTTCAGGTGCCAGCCCATCCTGAGAGCTGATGTCTCTGGGGAGATGATTGCCCTCAAAGCGCTTCCAGGAGAGCAGACCCTGTACTTATTCAAAGCAAGTTGTACTTAAACTTTACTGCAAAGCCAGCAACGCTTAACCCGTGGTTAAGTAGTGCTTAAACACTCCCCAGGGTGGCAGTGAGGAGGCAGACAGTTATTTTCCCACTCTCAGATTATAATTATCTCCTGCTCTCCCTGGTAGAAATGAGCGATGGCAGGACATGGGGAGATAGGAGAACCCTTTCAGAGGAGGCATCCTCAGCACCTGCTCTTTCATCTCCTTTTATCGTTTGACCCAGGAGAAGTTAACTGGAACAAGCTCCAGAAGGAGCTGTGAGCACAGGGAGACAAGTGCAGAGGCAGCTTTTATCGTGACATGATTAATGATGTTTGAGAAGGCTGTGAGTGGCAGGGGAGAGGAGGAATCCAAACCAGGGAGTGAAGACTCATCCCTGCTGCTTACACTGTGTAATGACACCTCAAGGCAGGCAGGGAGCTGTGAACCTTTACAGGCTTATTCTCTATAAATCCTAAATATGATTCCTTTGGAATTGCCTGAAAACTTCAACGTGATGACAGAACTCAGAAGACAGAAAAAAACCCCAACTGTGTGGCCACTGGTGCTTGCTGGGTCTATTTATCTTCATCTGTTTAACAGCTGATGGGGTTTATTTGAGCCTTTCTGGTGTTTAAATTGTACACCAGCAGCCTCAGCAGAAATTGTGGGGGATTTTTGGGGGAGCTCAGTGCCAGCAGGATCTCAGCCTGCTCCCAGCTGGAGATGAGATGAGACAATGCCCACTCCAGGAATTACCAACATCTCAAAACAGCCTTCACTCCCCACAGCACCAGGCTGCTTCCAGAGTTCATGGAATGATGGAAACTGCACCCTGGAATTAAACTGGAATATCCTGCACAGCTGAAAATAAAGGGAAATTGCCCCAGTTTGGAATAAAATAGGAAAGAACACACACTCAAACCCAAACAGAATAAACTTCCCTGGGTTTGTGTTCTGCAATGCTGGGATAAGCTCATATAAAAACAAGGAGTATATTTCCAGGTGTTAAGCACTCACATAGACACTGCTACAGAATAAACACCCATTATTCCCTTTTAATCTAAAGGTGTGTCAGCAAACAAAAGCAATCCTAAACCCTTTTGCATTATTTTGCATCTCGTACTCTTTACAAAAATGAAAGGAAAACATCTTAATTGTTGTTATGCACTGAATGAGTTACCATTTCCTCCTCCTGAGTCACTGACTTCTGCCTCTCTGGAAGCTGACATCCATCAAGGTGAGTCAGTTTTCCAGAGATATTCTGAATACCTCCTCATTTACAAAGACAGCTCAGATTTTTCAAGGTCCAGACTGCACTCAGAGACTTCAGCTGCTCCAACCCTTTGCTATCTTTTCTCAGAACTGCTCCTGATCAATTGGAAAGCTAATTTAAAGAGCCTTTTTTAAACCTTTATTGATGAACTTGAGCACGTCTCTGTAATTTATAGCAGCACACTCTCCCAATTAATCCCCAGTAACTCATTTTTCAGCCCCCACCACCAACGTTGCAAAGTTCAGTGATCTATGGCAGTTTCCAGAAGTTGTAATTCATTTTACCTCGTGCAGCACTGAGGGCCACGTTACCCCTTCAGCAGTAACATCATGTCCTGTGATTTAATTGCAGCTCCGTGGCGTTGGATGCACTTGCAGAGATCTGCTCTCACCACGGAATGGCTCTGCCTTTCATCTCCTCTGAACATGGAGTTCTGAACCTCCATCCTCAAATTCCCGATGGGCTGCAGCAGGAAAGATGAGTGGAACATAAAAAGCTTCAAAGACAGCTGCTTCAAACTCCTGCAAACTTGCATCTCTCCCTTCCTCACCCGTTTTCTCTCACTCTTTTGGTGTAACTATTTGGTTCATATTTTAATTTCCAGCTCAATTCTTTTTTTTTTTTCCACTTGTAGAGGAAACCAAGGGTTTTCTGACTCTCTAGTAGGTCACATGGGCAAAATCCAGGGGAAAAAAATTAGGTTAATAACCACGTCCAGCCCCTTATGTTGCCTGACAGCTCTAGGTGGGCACTTTCCAAATATCACTGGGTTCTTTAATCCACAGCCCCAGCACTGACCAGATCATATGGGAATGATGAAATTCAATCAATTCCTGCACCTTTTATTTCTGTTTTTGTTTCCCACTGTGCTGTGGAGGCTGACAAAAGGTAAGGAATGATCTCTTATGGCAGTGGTTTCCATTGCTGAGCAGGTCCCCTTTGGTGACACAGAAATCATTGAGAAGATTCCCATTGGATTTAAACTGCCAGAGGGCAGGGCTGGATGGGATTTTGGGCAGGAATTGTTCCCTGGGAGGGTGGGGAGGAATTGGGCTGGAATTCCCAGATTTGCTGTGGCTGCCCCTGGATCCCTGGCAGTGCCCAAGGCCAGGTTGGACATTGGGGTTGGAGCACCTGGGACAGTGGGAGGTGTCCCTGCCATGGCAGGGGTGGCACTGGGTGAGTTTTAAGCTCCTTTCCAACCCAAACCATTCCATGATTCTGTGAAATTATGGTTGTAGTGATACTGAGAGCTTTTTCCAAGGGCTGCTCCAGGGATCTGTGGGAATTCTCAGGGAGGAGATTCCCACTGGCACCAGTGAAACCAGACCCCACTGCTGCTCCTCAGCTCCACTAAAGTCTATTTAAACAGAGCCAATAAATTGCATCTCTCCTGGTAACCTCTAAAAGAAACTCCGAGTTCAGATTTAAATTAACTCCATAATTAGAGTGACAACAATTAAAGAGTACAAATCCTTATTTATTTGCCCAGCTGTTGCCAGCAGTGCTCAAATATTGAGAGTTACAGATATCTTAACTTGATCTGGGTTTGTTTGTACAATGCTCTGACTAAACAGTAACAAAGCTGGCAAAGTGTGACATCATCCTGTGTCATACCTGCAGTGTGTGGGAGGCAGACAAGGGAAATTTGAGAATCCAAAGCCCACAGACTCCCCTGATGATGAGGGGATTTGTTCTTTCCATTACTCAGAATGTCACAAAAGAGCAATGTAATATTATGCAGTTATTCTCAACAAACATTTACAACGAATTTAAAGATCCTGTTCCAAAATATAGATAATTATACCTTAAAAGGAGGCAGCCAGGATTTGACAGAGTTAATTTCCCACAGCTGACTACTCAAACTGACTTTACTTTTAGTTTGTACACAATCACTCTCCCCTCCTTCCCATTTTCTCTTTCTCTCCTTCCTGCTGGAAACCAGGGAATGTACTGGGATCCTAATGGTGCCTTCAGAAGAAGTGATGGAATTTTTAAACCCTCCACTGTATTAAACCCTCTATGGGGTGCACAAAGGGGTTGTGTGGTGTGTGTGACACCACTGGTGACCTTTAGGGACTGATGCTCCCATTCCAGACCTGCCACATGAGGGGTTTTCTTTTCAGGATCAGAAGAAAATTCTGGACTGTGCTGGCCTTGTGAACGATGTGAGTGCTGAGATGGAACCCGAGGAATTTATCTCTCATTTGAAGTTCAAAATGGATTCAGCTGTTATTAGCTCACGATAATTGCACCAGCATAAAAGATGGGTGAGAAAAGATAAAAAGAGCTCTGCACAAAGTTACAGTTTTCAAATAAAGGAATGTGCTTAAGCACCATTTTCCTGCACACCAGTAAGTCTCTGCTTTGAAGGATCTGTTTAATTATCTCCTTTGTTTAAACCCTTGAGGGTGCCAATTCAAGAGCATTTTAGGGAAGAGCACTCCCAGAAAAATCAAAAACTTCTGGCAAAAAGTCAATTCCACTTGTATTTTTTAATATATGACTCTCAAAAGTAGAGTCACTGGGTTTTGGTTCCCATCAAAACATCCATCCTGAAGGGAAATGGAGTGGGGTGAAAACATCACCTCCAGGAGAATTTTTGGGCTTCCAGCTCCATAAAGGGCACAGGGCAGGGCAGGAACCCTGTCAGCAATTAAGGAATAATGAATCTACCAGAATAATGGATATTGACTTAGGGACATTTATTTCTGATAAAACGAGGAGAGTCAGCAAAAAGCAGAGATGTTCAAACTAATTACAGAATAAGCTGAAAGAAAGTCAAAGCAAGCCTGGGACAAAAAGGAGCAGCACCCACGACATCACTCAGAGGAGCTCCAGGGCAGAGGGGAGCTCTGCAAAACCTGAATTTTGTCCTGGCAAAGGTGGCTGGGCCAGGCTCACAGACTCATCCTGCCTTCCCTGGAGACTGAACCCTCCACTCACCACAAAGTGGGGGACATGGTGCTCCTCTCCTTGAGCACTTGGGGTTTTGTTACAAAAAACAACCTGGAAATTAAGGCTGGAAAGTGCAGGGAGGTTCTGCTGCAGAGATTTTGGAAGAATGAGCTGAATCCCAGAGAGTTAAAGGGGTCACTGCAGTGGGAGACCCCTCTGCCCCTGGCAGAAAAGGAGAACTGACTGATGGAAGTGGAAACTTCTGATCCTGATCAGAGGGACAGTGAGGGCACAGTGCCCTGCCCTGCCCAGGTGTGCTGGGGAAAGAAGGGATCTCCAACCAGGAATGCTGGGGTTGTCCTCCCTGGGAGCCTTGTGACACCTTGGGCTCTATCCCTTGCCCCAAATTACATTCAGCCATCTAAGATTTAATCCTAAAATTACTAGTCCTGAGTATGGGGTGGAATGTTCCTTGCAATGTTTTTTTTTACTGGTTTCCATTGGATTCAAACTGCCAGAGGGCAGGGTTAGATGGGATATTGGGAAGGAATTCCTCCCTCTGAGGGTGAGGAACTGGGATGGAATTCCCAGATTTGCTGTGGCTGCCCCTGGATCCCAAGGCCAGGTTGGACATTGGGGTTGGAGCAGCTGGGACAGTGGGAGGTGTCCCTGCCATGGCAGGGGTGGAATGGGATGAGCCTCAAAGTCACTTCCAATCCAAACCATTCCATAATTCTATCAAAATCCCAAATAGAATATTCTGGAGATTGTTACTCATATTTTTCCTGTTCTAATCAGACTGATCAAATACCACTCTTTATTACAAAAAAATATTTTCCACACTAGCAAATTATTTTGTTTTACACATACAAAGATATAAGGGCTATAAGTTTGAAAGGATATGAACCTTGTAGAAAAGAAAGATCATTATTACAGTGCCCTGTGCCATAGTAGAAGAATTTCTTATATGTTTAATAATCATAGTAATAGTAAGAACAATAGTAATAGCAATAGTAATAGTAGTAATAATAATAATATCAATAATAATAATACATGTTGAATTACATGCAGTGCTGCAATATTTTAATTTTTTTTAATTTTATATCTTTTAATTCTCTATTTTTAAATTTTTCTATGGTCCCAAGTAGAGTAATCAAAACACAGAGAAGCTTTTAAAAGGGAAAGCCCTGGAAAGAGAAGGGGAATGTCTGTCCTGGGTGATTTCCATCAGTAAACAACCACCAGCTCACTTCATTTGTTCCTTGTAATTCCTCCAAACTATCCTGCATTGGAGCCTCCAGGGGACAGAGATCTCCTCTCTCCTCCATGGCACAAGGCTCTGTTATCTTATTTTCAGTGAAATCTCACCAGAGAACCAATTTGAGCAATTTCAGCACAGGACCCCCCTGGGAAGGTGCCCATGACACTCCAGTTTCTCAGCTGATGATAAAAAGATTTTATTTTCAAATTGCAGCAGCTCCACAAGGCTTTGTCACAGGCTCTGAAATCAGAGATGTTGGTGCTTGCCATGAACCACATCCCCAGACCTTGTAATTCCTTCCCTGCCAAAGGAAAGGAATGTTCAGGAAACTCCAATTTATTCCCAAAAGGTTCCCTTTGTACGTGGGCAGGAACAATCTTCCACTTCAGAATTAATACTTCTGATATCTTTGAAGCTCCAGCTAATTCTCTACAAATTCTTTCCGAGGCGTTTTTTGGGATGTACTTGCTCGTGGTAAGAACCCCCATGGGATAAAGAGACATTATGAGAAATATTAAAGGCACCCAAAAAAAAAAAAAAAAAAAAAAAAAAAAAAAAAAAAAAAGAAGTACTTTTCAGATGAAATAAGTCGAACAAGGAAAAAACTGAGCCTGTTATCCTTGGAAAGAATCAAGATGCTTTTTCAAACGTTTAATCCCCTGTACTTCCTTGAAAAAGATATCAAGGCTAAAACAAAGAATTGTGATTTTGACCCAAAAAGACAAAAAAAAAAAAAAATTAAATCCCCTATTCTGCTAGTAGGCACCTTGTGGCTTTTTGAGGTTAATAAGGACCCTGAAACAATTTAACTGCATTACAGTTCTGCATATTCATAAAGATATGCTGAGCAGATAACAGAGCAAATGATTTAATTGAAAAATCAGCCAGTGTGAATATTTTTTCCTGTGAATCATGGAAATGCGACAAGATCTGTTAATTAACATAATCTCATTTATTTGACATTATTCTTGTCACTTAATATAATCTTCCTACAAAGAGGAAAAAATGGAAATTACCAAAGGAAAAAAAAAAAAAAAAGCAAAGAGAAAAATATAAATGGGGAAAAGGAGAAAAGAGAGAATGCCCCTGGAAAATGGAAAAGGATTCACCACTAAGAGGGGAAAAATATGGAATGAGTAAGGAAAAAAGCAAAGGGAAAGGAGATAAAGGAGAGAGAAAATGGGGAGGAAAAAACCCTGGCAGGAAATTCCTATGGCTCTGCTCTAGCCTTCATTTTGGGGATTAAAGTGGATGGTTATGGAAATTTGGGGTGTGGAAGAACCCAATCAATATCACTTATCATTTATCACTTATCATTTATCATTTATCATTTATCATTTATCATTTATCATTTATCATTATTTATCCTTTACCTTCAGGAATTTGTTCTATTTGCCACCAATTTTTTTTTCCTTCGTCTCCAGGGAACAAGGGACAGGACAAGAGGAAATGGCCTCAAGTTGCAGCAGGGGAGGTTCAGGTTGGATATTTGGGAAAACTCCTTCACCAAAGGGTTCTCCACCTGAACTTGTGGTGCTGCATAAATAACAAAAAAAGGAAATAATGCAATTTATCCAATGCTCAAGGCTGCAAACTCATTTAGCCCTCAATTACTTCTGTTACTATGACCACAGATATTTAAATGGGAGATAAATTCTTATAAAGCCAGTTGTTAATAGACACTATTAACTAACATTTCTATTCGTAATTGTAGATATTATTAAGTGTGGGAACTGATAAAAAAAGAGAAGCCTAATTGGAAAATGGAGATTAATTTCATTACAAAGAATGTGTTGATAGAACATGTCTTGTTTGGCTTCTCCAATAACTGGATTTTAGGGCCAAGTTGTTTGGGATGAATGTTTTCCTCCCAGGTCAGGAAAAGAAATCCCCTGGAATTCAGGAGGAATACAGATTTAGAAATCCCATTTTAGGGCCGTTGGAAGGAGAGAGGGATGGATGATGGATGGACGGAGATGTTTTCAAATTGTAAGGGAAAATAAATCTAAAAAAACCAAAGCTGAATTAAAGACAACTAAAGAAAAAATGAAATAAAATCTCTGCACGACAGCAGGGCAAACAGACTCCCGTGAAAATACTAAACAAACCTGAAATCTCTGATTTATTTTACAAATACTTGTTAGTACAACTGATCAGGATATATAATTTTTCATGGCTGTTTATTACGATAAAATGTTCTTTTAAAATCCACATAAGCAACGTGCAACAAACAAACTGTGAGAGCTTTATGGCTGCTCCCTGCAAAGCCCCATTTATCACCAAGACTGAAGAGAAATAGCTTGAAGAGTGATATCAGAATGAACAGGCAGGGAAAAAAAAAATAAAGAATTATTTCTTTATTTTGTTATTTTCCCAAGCAGAGAGGGGAAAAAAAAAATCAGGAAGTGCTTACAATATTTGTTCTGTCTTTGACAAAATCCTCATAGAAGCAAACAGTAACCCACAGGATAAATTGCAGAGCTTTTTATTTCGCAGTATTTTCGCTCTATTGAAAGAGAAGCTTGTAAATGTACATTCTATTTTTACCAGATTAAAAGCTAATTTCAATAAGGACTGCTTGGAAACTGCTTTCATAGCCCCAGTGTAAAGCCCTTTTACTTTCTTTATTTTATGACTATGACTCCACCATTCACGTTTTATACTCTCCCTGTGGGACCACCACACATGAAATAGGATCAAAGAGTGAATTTTGGGAAGTCTGCTGAACCAGAGCCTTCTCCAGCCTGATGCAAGAGAACATCTCAGTGCTGTATTTCATCATCCAAAGGGATGAGAGGGAGCTTTATTAGAGATGTAAAATCTTATTTTTAGCAAATTAGCAAAGTGTCCACTTTGCAGGTTCATTACTCACAACTGTGACAACGCATTGCTCAGTGCTGGTGGCTGCTTGATCTCGAGATAAAAATGAAGAACACAGGAACATTACAGCTCCTTATGCTCCTGGTTCTGGAATAGCGAGGCAGTGAAATCATTGAAATGCCAGGAATGGCAAATCCACCTGTGTGAGTCAGCTCAGTTCACTTTCTGCAGTTCCCCAGCCCAGGAAGGCTCAGGTTGGGCAGGTGGAACTGGTTTACACCCCTGGGAATCAGCTCCCTAATCCTAAACCCAGCTTTTCCATCAGCCTGGATTATGGAGTGAAATATATTCCTGGGATTGATTGAAATATTCTGGTTAAATGCTCTCCTTTTATATATATAAAACATTCCCAGCTGGAAGGCTTCTTTCTACCAGTTTAATACTGGTGGAAGAAAATATCAGGTTGGAGGGGACCTCAAGGATCATCTGGTCCAATCTTCCTCAGCAAAAGCCTGGGAAAGATTTACCCATGAGGAAAAAATATATTTTTTTTATTTCATAAAAGAAATTTCAACTGATTTCTGAAGTTTGATCAGTGGAGTCAAGGCTGCTTGAAAGCCTCCAGTGCCCTACAGAAGGGGAGAATGGCAGAATGGGTGTGCAGGTAGGACAAAAAATATAGCAGAAAACCAACATAGGATGTGCCAGTGGTTATAAACTTACCTGTAAATAAACCAGAGCTGAGGTGGGTAATGAAAGTGTCAGGTTTGAAGAAGTGCCCACAGCTTGGCACAGCTGTCCACATTTCCTTTGGCACAAAAAGGGGGATTTTCTCCTTCTACCTATGTGACCTATTCTGTACATGTTTAAAAGTGAGCTCTATTATCCTCCCTTCACTGATTGCTGAGAGGGACTGGATGAAAACTCAGACTGAATATTCACATTTGAGCTATTTCAGGTGGGTGAGCTCCATCATGGCCAAGCTGTCCTGATAGAAATGGGGAGAATGGTCCTGGCCCTTCCTCTCCAGTGCTCCCACAAAGGCTGATAAATTCCCCTGAAGGAATTCCCTGATAAAACTCCCCTGAAGGACCAAATTCAGCCCTTGGAGCAGAATGTAGGGTCTGGAATCCACCCCCCATATTGGCTGCAGCATTTATTTTCCCCCATTGTATCTGCTGGAGCTCTTGAATAAACATTCCCAGCTTTCTGTGCTGGATTGCCTGAGCAATAAGGAAGAGCTCCTGCTTCCATTTCATGTATTTCTATATTCCAGAGAGCTGACTTGGGGTTTTTTACATCTGACTTGGGGTTTTTTACATCCCACCTTGCTCATCTGAACACGCTGCACTCACAGAGCCAAACCCACCACCTCTGCACCTGTGCAAAGCAAAGCAGGATAAAGGGAAATCAGGGACACAACCCCAGATTGCAGCAATTTCTCCTCCCTTTTCAGGCCCTTAACTAAACACAGAAGGTGAATTTGGGAAATGGGCCAATTATTCCTCTCACCCCAGCCTGCTGCTTCCTTGATGTGTGATCCAAGCTCGTGTTTTACTCAGATTCGTGCCTCACAGGGAAGGCAATTGCTCAGCTCACACGAGGAATTCAATTTATTTGTTCTTTTAGCAAGGAAATTTCCTTCTCCTCATGATTAGGGCCATGGGTCAGTGGTGGCCTCGGCAGGGCTGGGTTAATGGTTGGACTCCATGACCTCAGAGGTCTTTTCCAACCTAAATGATTCTGTAATTCCCAGCATCAAATCACCAGGGATACGGCTTGGTGAGAAAACCCTGTGACCTGTGGGTGAGTGCTGCCCTGGCCCGGGCAAATGGAATGGTTTAATTTGTGTTTGCACAGGTGAGCTGTGGGGAACAGCCCCCACAGGTGACAGCCTGGCACAGGAGGTGATGCCGGGTGCTGAAATCTGCCTGCAGAGTTTTCTGTGTGAGTTCTGACTCGGGAAAGCTGCAGAGAAATTGTGATCAGAGCCACACTGTGCATTTCTGCTGCCCAGCACACCTCCAGCTAGACAGCAACAAAGCAAAGAATATTTCTCTAATATTTCTCCCCAAACCCTCAGCTCTGGCAGGTACACAAGCCCACAGGTTAAATTGTTTCTGCAACATTACCACCACAAACCTCCTTCCTCAGGGTGCAGTGAAATGCCAGTAATGTCCTGCGTGGGCCCAGGATTGCAGTCCCCTGTCGATCATTACTCCTCAGAACATTCTTTAGCCAATTACTGGGGCTCATAATTGCATTTCTGTGTAATCCACTCGGATTCATTTGTCAAACACGATTTTGAGACACGCCGTGTCGAATGCTTTAGTAAATTTTAGATTTCGTGCACTGCCTTGCCTTCTCCCACTAATTTAGGATTTAATTAAAAAAGGAGTCATCTTTGCTTGACATGATTTGTTCTTTACATACCCACGTAAGTGATACTATTTCTAAAATTAAATACAACTCTGAACCTTACAGAACCTCCACTGTTTTCTCTGAGGATTCACATCTCAGTCAACAGGATTTGCCTGGAGAGGAAAAAAACTTTAGATCCTGAAAGGCTCACGATGTTCTGTCTATTTTTGGGCTTTCCTGCTGTATTTCTATCACACAGCTCATATTTGAAGGCAAAGAGCAAAATGGTTATTATTATATGGTTTATATGTAGTTTAGATTTTTACTCTCTATGCCCTGAATATACAGAGATCTATAAAGAGTGAGATCAGACTTCTTTCTTTTTTTAATCATGAGGGAATATCTGGTTTATTAAGTATGACAAGTCTGTGGTTTGCCTGAAAGTATCTGAGAATGGGATAATTATCAAGGTGAATTGGATCCACATGGTTATGTCTGTATAATGTTTAATATTCCAGCACCAAACTTTAACACCTTCTTGCCATTTTTGTCCTGGAATTTAAACATTAGCAAGTAATTTGTCACCAAAGAGATTCTTTACGCAGAGTTTCACCAACTTCTGTCAAAATAACTTGCAGTAAATACTTAAAAACCCACAGAATGAAAAAATACATCTTATTTGTTAGAGGAGGAGAATCAATAGCATGTAGCACTGGAAGGCCTAGTAAATCATTTCCTGCACACCAGTTCATATTTACTCATAATTATGATTCACAGGAGTGCATTCCTGCAATCAAGAGACAGGGGTGCACAGCATGAAAAAAACATTTAGCACCGAGCAGACTGCATGAATAATTGCCTGTCAGAGTGGCTTATTAAAGGGAAACTACAATTTTACAAGACAATTCTTGTATCTGCTTGTCTAATCTAAAGACAGAGGGCTGTATAAATGCAGAGGGTTCAAGGAAGAATTATTTCTTGCTCGGGAGTCGAGCTAGAAGTTGAGTTTTTAAAGCATTGAAAGAACAATCAAAGTGTGACAGCTTTGGGATGCACAAGCTCGGACCTCTCTAAATTGGGAAGTGAATCCTTTGTGTTTAAGGTGGCAGCACAGGCAGGGAGATGGAGGGATGGAAGTGTGGCCATGGAAACCACACTCCCTCCTGTAGGCAGAGGTGATGTCATCCATGGAATGTCCTTGGAAATGTCCCAGCAGAGGGACCCGGAGGCTGAGAGCAACCCAAGGACCCTCCTGGAGCTGCTGCCTTCCCCAGCAGGGAATACTGCAATCACTGGAGCCTTGCACGGTGACATTTCCCCTCTAAATTCTTTAGAATTTAGGTTTGGGAACCTCCAAGGAGCCCCTCGTGTCCCCTCTCCCCGCTGTGGGGAGGGCAGGGACAGCTCTCAACATCCCCCAAACCTGTGGGAGGAAGGAAGCTCCAAATCCTGGAAGGAATCCTTCTGCTTTATTCACCCAATTAACGAGTTTCACTTCTCCTTCTCTGACTGATGCAGAAGTTCTCAGACAACAGACTGAATTTACACAGAATTAAATTTAAAACGGGATAATGCCGTTTGTAATTTAGATTTAAATTAAATTTAAAACACGCTAATGCAGGGAAAGATTCAAAAATTAACTTAACCCCCCCCCCAACAACCCAAACCAAGGAAAAGTGTCCTAAATGAACTTGTGGCCTTAGGTGAAAATCCAGCTTCATGCAGCCACTTTGGCTTTTGAAAACCATCCTGGCATTCCTTTTAAAATGGCTTTGAGGTGACTGAGGTGCACACCTGGCAAGTGGAAGAAAATAATACTTCATTAATAAAGAGCATTGAGAAACAAAGGAAAAGGTGACATTATGAGGCTGCACCTGCAGCCCTGTGGAAAGCAGAAACATTTTGTCAGGCTTGCTTGTGATTGAGAAGTTTAAAACCTGAAACCTGCTCACTGAAGAGCTGGGCCAGAGCTAAATCCCACCAAAACCAACGTGGGATTTCCATTGATTTCAGGGAGCTTGGACCAAGGCCAGGGGCAAGAGGACAAAGGCAGCAGCTTTAAAAATGCTGCACAAAAAGATCTTGCCCTTTGTTCCAACAAGCACTGCTGAGACTTTAAAGCCATGTCCTGGTCCCTGCCTGGGTGCTGAGGCTGCCCTGGGTTTGATAATGGTCATAATTTGGATTTTCCACTGTGAAATACACCCAGGCAATTTATGTTAATAGAAATCATAATAAAAGCCATCACATGGAAACATCCTGCAGTCACTGAAAGAAAGCTTTGCTCCTTTCCAAGTAATACACTTGATAATGTTTCACTTGCAAAAAAAAAACCAACCTAATAACTTTTTTAATAACAATCTAAGGGAACTTTCAGCTGAGGGTTCTCCCAGAGAACACTCAGACTCCAAGAATAGGGGGCTTGGGTTAGAAAAATTATTACCAGAGTTGAACATTATAAAACTGACATAGTTTCCAGAAAAGGTTGTAAACAAATTTATTAGGACCTTTTCTTCCGAGAAATACATTAAAAACAATCAAAGTAAAAAAAATTAAGTTGGCCACTGAGAAATGTGTCTAGACAAAGCTTCCATTATATGATTTAACAATCCCTGGCAAATGCTGCTTAAAGATAAAATTGGATTCCCGTCCAGAATATTAATACTTTTATTGCAGAAATATGTGTATTTTAGAGATAAAAGTACATATTCATAGACAGATAGATGATGAACATTGAAAATGGCCTGGAACATGGTTTATTTTATCAGTGTTTCTCTCTCTGTCAAACAAGTAAATCATTGTTTTTCAGGTGGAGGCTTCTGATGAGGAAGAAGATTTTCTCATTTTCAGACAAGGGCTTCTGTATTTCCATTTCAACCGCTGTCAACACACATTGGTGAGCAGTTCCTGTGGCTGACACAAACAACTTTTGATTACAGAATGAGGAACAGCACTCACAACTTTCCATTTCCAAACAACTCCACATAAAGAGTTTGCAAGCTGAAGTTTGGGCAGAGCCAGAGCAAGCTCAGGAATACAGATATCAGCTTTATTGTGTTTGACTCATCTCAGTGCAGGAGCCTGCTGGAAATAAAAATGTGACATTTTTCCAACATGACAGGAGAGAATTTGGAGATGTTTTCCTAAGCCAGACAAAAGGAAGGCACTGAGCATTAGATCAGCTCCTGTCTTTTTTCCAAGGCGCTGTTTCATGTTTGGCAGCCAACTCCAACCAGCTCCGTGCTCCACGTGGAAAACTGAGCCTGGTGCAAGGCACAGCAAATACCTGTGTTCACTTTCCAGGAATCCTGGATCTTACATGAGGGGAAGAAAAATTCACCTGGTTTTATGGAAACATAGAATGGTTTGGGTTGGAAAGAGCTTAAAGCTCTTCCAGTGCCACCCCTGCCATGGCAGGGACACCTCCCAATGTCCCAGGCATGTCCAACCTGGCCTTGGGCACTGCCAGGGATCCAGGGGCAGCCACAGCAAATCTGGGCACCCTGTGCCAGCCCTGTCCACCCACCCAGGGAAGGATTTACAGAAGATCAAACAAGTTCCTGACTTGCTGAGCTCCTGGCTTGCTCTTTGTCCCCAGGTGAAGATCACTCCTCATTTTGGAGAAGCCAGTTTGAGCTACTTCAGTCATTTGTGAGCTACAAGGTTGAACACAATTATTTGGGATTTTCCAAAAGGAACTGGACCTGCCATGGCAACCCAGCTGAGAGGTGTGGAGTTGTCACCCCCATCTTCTCCCCTGAGAGTGGCTGAGCTGAGGATTCCATCCAAAGGCAGAGGAGAGCAAAGGCTTTGTGCTAAGGCACTGCTGATAAAGTCTTTTAAGACTCTTTAGGAAACCAATCCTGCTAGCTAAGAAAGCCTACCAGAGTTTGCAGAGAGAAATCCATTTAGAAACCCAGTTTGGAGAGCAGCCAGGGAGACATAATGATGCCACGTGTCCCCAGACCCCATCAGTGCTGCACAATTCCCATTTGTCCCCCAGACCCCATCAGTGCTGCACAATTCCCATTTTTCCCCCAGACCCCATCAGTGCTGCACAATTCCCATTTGTCCCCCAGACCCCATCAGTGCTGCACAATTCCCATTTTTCCCCCAGACCCCATCAGTGCTGCACAATTCCCATTTGTCCCCCAGACCCCATCAGTGCTGCACAATTCCCATTTGTCCCCCAGACCCCATCAGTGCTGCACAATTCCCTGAGCAGGCTTTGCCGACTTCTTTGGATCAATCCCTTGTCAAAAGTGATGTCAGCTCCTTGCAGTACACACATCCTCCCATCCCTTCCTAACTTGGTCCTCCAAGGGCTCAGATGGATACAATTTGGGTAGAGAGTTGATGGGATTTTTTTTTTTTTTCCTTCAGAAATTAACATTTTATACGTGGAGGCCATTTCTGTGAATCCCACCCAGTTCTTTGCTCCCACAAACTCATTTTCCTCGCTGCTTCAAGCACTCCATATTCCAGTAACCAGTTTTTTAAACTTTCTAACAGGTGCTAGCACATCATGTTCCCTCTCTGTCATTTCTCATTGTCATCTCATATCGTTCATCAAAGGATGAGAGGGAA